>NW_022436972.1:4224971-4236865 GCF_009761245.1 Sapajus apella | reverse complement strand
AAAAAGGAAAAGAAAAAGAAAAAAGAAATTGGGATTTGGGATTTGGGAGGCTGGGTACCTTGTGGCTCATGCCTGTAATCCCAGCACTTTGGAAGGCTGAGGTGGGAAGATCGCTTGAGCCCAAGAGTTTGAGTCTGCAGTGAGCTGTGACTGTACCAGTGCACTCCAGCTTGGGCTACAGAGAAAGACCTGTCTCAAAAAAAGAAAAGAAAAGAGAAAGAAAGCAAAGATTACCTTCCATTAGAAATAAATACAATTAACAACTTTTAGTATACTCTTTCAGTCTTTTCTGGATTAATACATACTATTTTTCAAACTAGGGATCCTTCTGAAAACAGTTTTTCTCATAAGATATTGTGGATATTTTTGCGAGGCATTACGTTTAGTATTCATAATAATTTGATAGTGTTATAATAATAATGCATCACAAAGACAGATTAAAATGCATTTAGCCAAACCTCTCATTGGACATCTAGGTTGTTTCCACATTATAAATAATGCTGCAATTTATAATTTTTTAAATTAAAAATAATTATTTTTAGAGACAGGGTCTCACTCTGTCCCCCAGGCTGGAATGTGTCTATTTACAAGTACAATGACAGCTCACTGCATCCTTGAACTCCCGGGCCCAAGTGATTCTCTCACCTTGGCCTCCCAAAGTGCTGGGAATGCAGGAGTGAGCCACTGTGCCTGGCCACTTTTTGCTGATTTCCAAATATTTCCTAGAAGCTAAATGACTGGTCAAATGCCATGAATGTGTTCAGTGCATAGTTCACTTCTGAACATGACTATCAATTTACTGGTATTTTATGTTAGACCATATTGAACCATGCTATCTCCTTCCTACTTCCTCATTTCCATTCTGGGAAGTCAAAAGACAACCTTAGAACAAAGATCAACAGCAACCTTTCAGAAAAAGCATACACATTTTTGGTTGCTAATTTTTTTTCTTTAACACCTTCAGGTATGGGTTAGCAGTCACCCTCTGTTTACCCTTACAAGCCACTTTGGGCACTCAGTGTTTTTTAAACAAAAAGACCTGTTAACTTGGATGGTAAGGCTGTCTGTCCCAACTGGTCCAGCTCCTCACTGGCAGAGGGACGTCTGCATTTCCAGCCTATGACTTTAGTTAGAGGCAAATCCAAGGTGGGGAGCCTCATCAGGTGAGGAACGTATTTGTCAGGTCTGCTAGGATTTCTCTTGTAGGCTTCAGGAATTTGCGGGCATCTTCGCATTTCCTAGCCTTCTCTGGCCTGGATGTTGCTTTTTGTCTTGGGCCTCCCTGGCAAAGCAAGGCAGTCCCCTTTTCTGTCTCCAGAGCCTTTCTCTGGGCTTGGGACAGGCCCACCGTGTTGGCACAAGCCTCATTTGGTCTGCTGAGGAGCTTGGCTGCAGGTCCTGGGTGCTCAGCATCTGCCCTGGCTGCTCCTCCTCTCCGTCCCATTCAATCAGCCTCAGCACCAGCACTTGCTAGTTCGGCCTGATGTTATCCTGGATGGGAAACGGAACTTCTTTGCTGTTGCACTAATCCCAGTGTTTTACAAACTGCAGGGCCTATTGATGGGTTGGGAAGTAAATCTGAAATGTGAAGAAAACAAAAATCAGTGTCCATCACAATAATGGTAGGTATTATTTCATGAAACTTTTTTCAAATTTTATATATGCAAACTGTATGAGTCCTATTCAAAGACCTTGAAAGCCAAGAATATGAACAGTGCATTTCAAACACATGTCAGTATTCCCATGGGGATACGATGCATGTTTAGGTGGGGAAATGTGATACGGTTTTTATTTTATTAGCTAGGCTAATAACTGCAAGATCATATGGCCTTAGTGGAGAAAACACAAAGCTTTAGACTCAGAACTGGGTCAGTATTGTTGCTAACTAGCTATGTGACCTTGGACAACTCAATGAATCTCTCTGAGCCTCCCTCAGTATTGTCTGTAAAAGATAGATAAGCATCCTGGCCTCATAGGATTACTGTTAGGATTAAACAAAATATTATTTTTTTTGAGACTGAGTCTAGCTCCTTTGCCCAGGCAGGAGTGCAGTGGTATGATCGCAGCTCACTCTAACCTTTGCCTCCTAGGTTCAAGTGATTCTCGTGCCTCAGCCTCCCTAGTAGCTGGGATCACAGGCGCATGCCACCACGCCCAGCTAATTTTTTTGTATTTTTAGTAGAGCTGGGTTTTTGCCATGTTGGCCAGGCTGGTCTCGAACTCCTGGGCTCAAGTGATCCACCCATCTCTGCCTCCCAGAGTTCTGGGATTATGTGTGAGCCATCACACCAGCCATAAACAAAATAATCTATGTATAGTGGTTAGCACATGGGAGACACATGCTAAATAAAGCTTGTTTTCTAGGCTTTTGTCTGGGCCATAAGGCATTCTCTCTTGGCAGCAAAGCCACTCTTTTTCTCATCTCAAGAGTACATGCTGGCCAGGCACCATGGCTCAGGCCTGTAATCCCAGGACTTTAGGAGTTTGAGGTGGGCAGAACATTTGAGGTCAGAAGTTTGAGACCAGCCTGACCAATATTGTGAAACCCCATCTCCACTAAAAATGCAAAACATTAGCTGGGCATGGTGGCATGTGTCTGTAATCACAGCTACCCAGGAGGCTGAGTGTGAGCCTTGGAGGCTGAGGCTGCAGTGAGCCGAGATTGTGCCACTGCACTCAGACTGGGCGATTTTTGTAATTTTTTTTTTTTTTTTTTTTTTTTTTTTTTATAAAGACAGGGTTTCACCATGTTGGTCAGGCTGGTCTTGAACTCCCGACCTCAGGTGATCCGCCCGCCTTGGCCTCCAAACCATCTCAGCCTTCTAAGCGAGTAGGTGGAAGTACAGTTGAGTACCACCACCATGCCTGAGAATTTTTTTTTTTAAGAGATGGTCTCAAACTGGGTGCGGTGGCTCACACTTGTAATCCCATCACTTTGGGAGGCCAAGATGGGCGGATCACTTGAGCCCAGGAGTTCAAGAACAGCCTAGGCAACATGGAGAGACCGCCGTCTCTACAAAATAATACAAAAACATAGTAATTAACCAGGCGTGGTGGCGTGTGCCTGTAGTCCCAGCTACTTGGGGTGGGGAAAGGGTCGGGGAGAGGTGGGAGGAGACTGCAGTAAGCCGAGGTCACGCCACTGCACTCCAGCCTAGGTGATAGATCAAGATCCTGTCTCAAAAAAAGAGAGAGAGAGAGAAAGAGAAACAATCTTGCTCTGTCGTCCAGGCTGGAATACAGTGGTTAGGTCACCGCTCACTGCATCCTCGAACTCCTCTTCTGCCTCAGCCTCCCAAAGAGCTGAAATTATAAGTGTGAACCACCACACCTGGCCAATGTCTATCTTTTTCTTTTTCTTTTCTTTTTTTTTTTTTTTTTTTTTTGAGACAGAGTCTCCCTCTGTCACCAGGTTGGAGTGCAGTGGTGTGATCTTGGCTCACTGCAACCTCCACCTCCCATGTTCAAGCGATTCTCCTGCCTTGGCCTCCCAAGTAGCTAGGACTGCAGGTGCATGACCCCACACCCAACTAATCTTTGTACTTTTAGTAGAGACAGGGTTTCACCATGTTGCCCAAAATAGTCTCAATCTCTGGACCTCATAATTTGCCTGTCTTGGCCTCCCAAAGTGCTGGGATTACAGGTGTAAGCCACCGTGCCCGGCCCAATGTCTAACTTTTTAAAACATCCCTTTGACCAAATGAAACATCTGTGGGTCAGATAAGGCCAGGGAGGGGCCAGTTTACACTATCTGTCCTAACCCTTTGTGGCTGGGCATACTTATTACGGTCACCCCCCTGGCGTTCCAGAAAAACCTCCCACAGTATCCATGTAAAAGCTCTTGTTTAAAATTACTATAATATTTTGCAGCAAAAACACACTTTAAGCACAGAATAGTTAACTCTAATAATAGATGAAAATTCTTCCTAATGAAGAGGACCATCTTTTCTATAAGGTGTTAAACACCACGAACAGCAGGAAAGACATGGACGAGGTCAGCAAGAGGTAGTGTTCCATTGTCCCTGTCTTTCCTTAGTTAACCAAAACCACTCATGAGACATTTATTGCTTTTTTAAAAATAGCTTTATCAAAATATGATTCACATACCATGCAATTTACCCACTTACATTATGCAATTCAACGGTTTGGGGCATATTCACCAGGTCATGCTGCCATTACTATAATCCAATCTGGAACATTTTTGTCCCCCTAAAAGAAGCTCCATACCTGTTAGTAGGCACTCTCTCTTTCCCCCAAAGACTGGCAACCACTAATCTACTTTCCTGTCTAAATATTTCCTGTTCTGGATATTTTATATAAATGGAATCATACAGTATGTGACCTTCTTATAACTGGGCTCTTTCATTGAGCATAATTTCAAATATAAAGGTATGTGCATGGATATACTATACTCGATTTATCCACTCATCAGTTAATGGCCATTTGGGTTGTTTCCACTTTTTGACTGTTACAAATAATGCCGCTGTGAAGATTTATGTACAAGTGTGTGTGGACATGTTTCTGTTTCTCTTGGGTATATACCTAGGTGTGGAACTGCTGGGTCAACTGGTATCTATCTATGTTTAAACTTTTGAGGAACTGTCAGCTTGTTTTCCAAAATGCCTGCACCACTTTACATTTCCGCCAGCAGTGCATAAGGGTTCCAGTTTCTTTCTCCACATGCTCCCCCATGCTTGGTACTCTCCGTCTCCTTGATTATAGCCATCTGTGCGTGTGTGTGATAAGCATTTATTCTGAAGGTGTAAGGCACTTTTAATAGGGCAGCTGAATTTGATGTTTGATGTGATTATTGAGATCAAGACCTAAAACAGGGATCTTTTCTGAACTTCGATCACCTTTCTGTAAGAACATTTACTTTGCGTTTTCCACTCGTCATGTGTACCATTCTTTGGCTAACGAGAGGACAGGGCTCTTAAAAAAAGGTCTGATATTTTCCCTTTACCAACCAGTAAAATAGTCCAATTCTAGAGAAATTATTGACATAAATTAGCTTTGGTACGATTTTCTGTACCTCAGTCAGCATTGCTGCCCACAGCTGAAGCCGCTGATTTCCCCCGGAAAACTCAGGCTGAGGCAGGAGGTACTTAAGCAGCTAGGGAAAAGGTTCTCCTCCTACACGGACACATCTAGCACCACCTCCCCTCCTCTCGCCTCCGGTCTTTCTTCTTGCCCATCCATTTAGTCATGAAACATCCTTTCATGTTAGATTAAGGTAGTGACAGCCCTGAGGAAGTATTGAGGAAACTGAGCATAGACCTTGGTGGCTACGAGAGGTCCATGCATAGTGAATTGAGGGGAATGGATGTCCTCGCTGCTAGTCTGGAGTTCACAAACCTGTGCTCTCTTCTTTTCCTGAATGCCTCGTTCCTGTATTTTCATTGCCCTGAAAAAAAAAAAGTTTTCAGTACATGTGATCCTTAGTATGACTGACCTCATCAGACATCTTGGTTTAGTGCTTCCTCTCCTTTTCAGAAACGCCTGTTTTGCAAAGCAGACAAGAGAATTCATATAGCTTGACTTTAGGACTCATTGCACTGAGAGAAATCCATATCCTTCAGCCAATGAAGAACTTACAGCTCCCGGTCTGCCTTTTTTTGGTTTGTTTTGAGATGGAGTCTTGCTCTGTTGCCCAGGCTGGAGTGCAGTGGCATGATCTCAGCTCACTGCAACCTTTGTCTCCCAGGTTCAAGCCATTCTTGTGCCTCAGCCTCCCGAGAAGCTGGGACTACAGGTGTGCACCACCATGCCTGGCTAATTTTTGTATTTTTAGTAGAGATGAGGTTTCAACATGTTGGCCAGGCTGGTTTCAAACCCCTGACCTTAAGTGATCCGTCTGCCTCGGCCTCTCAAAGTGCTGGGATTATAAGTGTGAGCCACTGTGCCCGGCCTTGCGTTTTGTATTTTTTTCCATTGGAGTTTTTTATTTGTATGTTTGTTTTGAGACAGAGTCTGGCTCTGTGGCACTCTGGCGTAGTCCCTGCTCACTGCAGCTTCCGCCTCCTGGGTTCAAGTGATTCTCAAGTCTCAGCCTTCCAAATGGCTGGGACTACAGGTGTGTGCCACCATGCCCGGACTCATTTTGGTGTTTGCAGTAGACGGAGTTTCACCAGATTAGTTAGGCTGGTCTTGAACTCCTTGCCTCAAGTGATCTGCTCACTTCTGCTTCCCAAAGTAGTGGGATTATAGGTGTGAGCCACTATGCCCAGTCACCTTTTAAGTTTTAAAAGCCCATTGGCTTGGTTGAACTTGGGAGACAAAACATTAAATTAAAAATAAATAGGCCGGGCGAGGTGGCTCACGCCTGTAATCCCAGCACTTTGGGAGGCCGAGGCAGGCTGATCACGAGGTCAAGAGATCGAGACCATCCTGGCCAAAATGGTGAAACCCCATCTCTAAAAAAATAAAATAAATAAAATAAGGCTGGGCATGGTGGCTCATACCTGTAATCCCAGCACTTTGGGAGGCCGAGGTGGGTGGATCACCTGAGGTCAGGAGTTCAAGACCAGCCTGGCCAACATGGTGAAACCCCATAAAAATACAAAAATTAGCTGGGTGTGCTGGCACACACCTGTAATCCTAGCTACTTGGGAGGCTGAAGCAGGAGAATCACTTGAACCCGGGAGGTGGAGGTTGCAGAGAGCCAAGATTGCGCCACTGCCCTTCAACCTGGTTGACTGAGACTCTGCCTCAAATACAATAAAATAAAAAAATAAGAAGCCCATTGGTAACCATCTTTGGGCAGACAATCTTGCAGTTTTCTGTGATAAAGTCTAATTTGGCTTGCCGTAGTTCACTGTACCCACAAAGTAATAACCTTGGCCTAATTGGGAACTGGTAAATGCTTAAACTATATATATTTCTCCATATTTGAGATCCCCTCTCACCCTCCAAGTGTGCCTCCCCCTTTTCAAGTTACGTCGATAAGATGTAATTGGCATCTATCCTCAATCTTTGTATCCTAACATTCACTTTTTATTCTATTTTCCTGCCTTCTGATTTAGAAAGACCCAAATGCTTTTAGATCCAAAGATAGAAGAGGAAGGTTAAAACAATTATTTGCAATAAGTACTCCTTCAGCTATTAATTTATTTATGCAATGGCTTTGTTTAATGCCTGCTGTATGCTAGGTACTCTGCTAGGAGCCTGGGATTCAAAGATAGGGGCTGGGCTCGGTTTCTCATGCCTGTAATCCCAACATTTTGGAGGCCGAGAAGTTTGAGACCACCCTAGACAACATGGAGAGACCCCGTCTTCACAAACACACAAAAATAGCCAGTGCCAGGAGCAGTAGTTCATGCCTGTCACCCCAGCACTTTGGGAGGCCACGGTGGGAGGATCACTTGTGCCCAGGAGTTTGAGACCAGCCTAGGCAACATGGAGAGACCCTGTCTCTACAAAAAATAAAATAAAAATAAAAAAGCCGGGTGTGGTAGTGCACACCTGTAGTCCCAGCTTCCCAGGAAGCTGAGGTGGGAGGATGGCTTCAGCCCCAGGAAGTCAAGGCTGCAGTGAGCCATGATTGTGCCACTGTACTTCAGCCTAGGCAATACAGCGATACCCTGTCTAAAAAAAAAAAAAAGTTCTGGCCTTTATGGTGTACAGTGCAGTGGGACGAGCAGACACAACTGGAGAACCACAATTGTGAGTGCAGTAATTAATATACAGAATATTACAGGATTGCAGAAAAGAGGTACTTCCTCTATCCTAGCAGGGATGAAGGAAGGGCATAAAGTATAGTAGTGACAATCTGTTAATTCAGTTATTTAAATTGAACATGGGAAAGGATGTTCAGGACTTTTTAACTGGATAAGTTTGTAATTTGCAATAAAATACCCAATAACTTGGCTGGACACAGTGGCTCACGCCTGTAATCCAGCACTTTGGGAGGCTAAAGCGGGTGAATCACTTCAGGTCAGGAGTACAAGACCAGCCTAGCCAACATGGTGAAACCCTGTCTCTACTAAAAATACAAAAATTAGCCAGGCATGGTGGTGTGTGCCTGTAGTCCCAGCTACTCGGGAGGCTGAGGCATGAGAATTGCTTGAACCTAGGAGGTGGGAGGTTGCAGTGAGCTGAGATCGTGCCATTGTACTCCAGTCTGGGCAAGAGAGCAAGACACTGTCTCAAAAAAAAAAACGATAACAACAACAAAAACCACTCAGTAACTCTAAAGTAAAATATGTCAACTTGTGACTAAGGACTCATGTGGAAGAAGAAAAGAGTCTAATATCACAACTGAACATCAAGGTTGTGGGGTTAGAACCAGAAGATGTCAGTTTTATTTTAAAATTTATTTATTTTTGTATTTATTGTTTTTTTTGTTTTGTTTTTTGACGGAGTCTTGCTCTGTTGCCCAGGTTGGAGTGCAGGTGTTGCTCACTGCAACCTCTGCCTCTTGGGTTCAAGCAATTCTCCTGCCTCAGCCTCCCAAGTAGCTGGGACTATAGGCATCCACCACCAGGCCCAGCTAATTTTTGTATTTTTAGTAGAGAGGGGGGTTCACATGTTGGTCAGGCTGGTCTCTAACTCCTGACCCTGTGATCCACCTGCCTTGGCCTCCCAAAGTGCTTACAAAAGGATTACAGGTGTGAGCCACCACACCCGTCTTTCTTTTTTATGTCCTTCTCTGCCTATATTACAGAATATCAAATATAAGAAGTGAAGTGCTTGCGGTCACTATTTTTTAACTCTTTTCTCTGACATAACCTCTGCTAAACTTGGGAATAAATAAAGGTACTATCACCAGGCTAGGAGAAGATTAGCATTGCTTGAGGTTAGGATTTTAAAAAAACAAAACAGGCCAGGTGTGGTGGCTCATGCCTGTAATCCCAGCACTTTGGGAGACTGAAGCAGGCAGATCACAAGGTCAGGAGATCGAGACCATCTTGGCTAACACAGTGAAACCCCGTCCGTCTCTACTAAAAACACAAAAATAATTAGTTGGGTGTGGTGGCACACACCTGTAATCTCAGCTACTTGGGAGGCTGAGGCAGGAGAATCACTTGAACCCAAGAGGCAGAGGTTGCAGTGAGCCAAGATTGCGCCACTGCACTCCAGCCTGGGTGACAGAGTAAGATTCTGTCACAAAAAAATAAAAAATAAAAAAGTCACAGATTTGCAACCACTGTCAACCTTTAAAAAAAGTTTAATCTTTACAACCCTGTGGCCCCTTCCATTTTATAGCTGAGAGCATTGAAGCATGGAGCTTTAAAAATTTGCCCAAGATCTTACAGCTAGTAAGTAGCAGAGCTGGGATTTGCACCAAGTCTATTCAATTCCAGTGCCTATTACTCACCATATCACCCTGCAAAAAGAGAAACCTTATGTGGGCCCATTGCTCTCAAGTTGTCTTGTGGCCATAAGTGCACCCTTGCAGGAGCAAGCTGATACAGACAACCAGAAAAGTGTATGGCCAGGCCAGTACACAGGCAACACTGCTCCTGGGAAATACTGATAGTGCCACATTCAACTAATCGTCAAATTTTAGTATCATGGGTGCCACTGAATGTATCTTAATCATTCTCATGAATATTTTGTAATATGAGACATTGAAAAGATAAGACAGTAGTGAAACAAATATCTGGATTTAAATGAAGTATAAAATTTGAATGATTAGTAGAGAGAAGTAGAGGACAGTAAATATGTGTGAAAATAACTTAAAAGTTAACGTTAGATATATTCCCTTTAAATACTGCATGTGCAGTATACCAATTTACATCCTTTTTAATATTATAGTCTTTTTCATGTGCATGTGTGATATACTGTCCATTCACCAAGACTATAATCCCTGGGACCAATAATGTATTTTCTTTTAAAAAGAAATCAACTTTAAAATAGGAAAGGTTATCTAAGCTTACTCTCAAGTAGTTTAATAAATTTGAGGAAATAAATTAGGTTATGGATACTTGTAAGCGATATAAAAAAATCAACACGATGTGGGTGATTTATTCCAACTTCGATATGTTACATTTGGAGGAATTGGCTGTTGGATTTAGAAGTGTACAAAGTAGCATTAGAGAGTGAAAAAAAAAAAAAAAAAGGGAAGTCTGTTATAACTGAATAGGGGTGTGGTCTGCTCAGTCTAAAAGGAATAGATAGTAGTTTCATAAAGGACTGATATAGCTGTAGAGGCTTCAGAACTGGCCACTACAGCCAGCACGTTTTCTGTACCGACGTAAGTATGTCTATTAATACCAGCCAGCTTGGTGAGTTAGAGAAACCACAGCTTGTGGATTTGGGCACATGCACTCTCTGCCTGCATCTAATCCTTCGAGTAACCATATACCTACAATTCCTGTAATCCTAGAGCAGTTACATGGATGCACTAAGTGGTGTGATGGGAGGGAAAGATAGCACCACAAGGATTCGTTTGATTATAACAGTAATCCACACCAAGTCAAATAAAATAGCCAAACAGTTTAGAATGTGGTCTCTAATGAATTTGCTAATTTTAGCAGGCCCTCACGAACATTTCCTGCTAGAGTACCCCATATCGAAACGAAGTGGCTGTTCTTTAATTACATGGAATAATTATTTGATTTCCAGGAAGTTAAGACAGTGCTTTGTATTTAAATAAAAAGTTCTAGACATGCTGTGAAACTCGATCAAACCAAGAAAAAGGGTGAAACTGAATGCCTGCTCAGTGACTCAAGATTTCAGCTGCTCAGCGAGCCTGACGTGACGGCGTGTGAGCCCAGAAAAGGGGTATTTTAAACCCGGCTGGCTGGATCATGTCAGTTTCTCATAGAAGCCCTGTCTTTCCAGAGACCTCAAGTGTAACGCAATCACAGACTTTGGAGGGGCTCGAGGCTCGGCGGCTTCCGCCCCTCGGCACCAGCAGAGACCCTAGTTTTCAGGGGACATGGTCCCATAGTGTCGCCCTCACTTTTGAAGGGCCATTAAAAGCCTGGGGCCTCTTATCTCAACGGCTTTGGGCGTGAGTGTGGGGCAAGAAGGGGGGGGAGGCCTGTGGGTGTCTCTTTTGCCTGAGGAGTTAGGGACACTTGTGGAAAAGTCAGGCCCTTTTCGCTCCGGCGGCCGCTCCGGTGTGGGGCTGGCTTGGGTTAGACACATGCACACATACACCATAGAGCTCTGCTTTCCCGTAGCAGCTGCTGCCTCTGCCTCTGCCTCTCCCGCCTCAGCCTCTTTGCCCGGCATACACACACATTCAGATTTGCGCGCTGTTTCAATCCTTGATGACGTGTCCCCGGAGACAGCCAATAGCAAACGGGCTCTGGTCAGGACAATGGGAGGTATCGGACCAATGAGCGAGCCCCGTGAGTTGGCGGTAGCCAATAGGAGCCGCGCTGGCTGGAGAGTAATGTTACAGAGCGGAGAGAGTGAGGAGGCTGCGTCTGGCTCCCGCTCTCACAGCCATTGCAGTACATTGAGCTCCATAGAGACAGCGCCGGGGCAAGTGAGAGCCGGACGGGCACTGGGCGACTCTGTGCCTCGCTGAGGGTGAGTCTGGGGCAGCGCCGCGGCGGGGAGAACGCCTCCGGCAGCTTCCCAGCCCGCGCGGCGGCCGGATCCCCGCGGCCGGGAGCCGGCGGGTCAGGATCCACACAAAGGCAAATGAGGGGGGACTGTGGGGGGAACTGCGCACGGAGCGAGCCTCTGCCCGGTCGCCGGGAACGCTGCCCCGTGCCGGAGCCCCAGCCCTCAGGCAGCCTGAGGCGCTGGGAGCCCCGCGCCCCGCGAGTTTCTACCCCCGGCGGCGTCCGCGCTGACTGGCGCAAAAAAAAATTTTTATTAATTAAAAAAATTTAAAACCGTGTTTTGGGCCCCCCGGCCGGGCGTTTGGGCGGGCGGCGTGCGCCGAGCGTGGCCGGGGCGGCGGGGCCGGCGCGGCTCCGCGGCGGCGGGAGGGC
>NW_022436972.1:4091810-4209971 GCF_009761245.1 Sapajus apella | reverse complement strand
TTTTTTTTTTTTTTTTTTTTGAGACGGAGTCACACCCTGTTGTCAGGGCTGGAGTGCAATGGCATCATCTCGGCTCATTGCAAACTCTGCCTCCTGTATTCACATGATTCTTCTGCCTCAGTCTCCCAAGTAGCTGAGATTACAGGTGCATACCATCACAACCAGCTAATTTTTTGTATTTTTAGTAGAGACGGGGATTTCACCATGTTGGTCAGGCTGGTCTTGAACTCCTGACCTCAGGTGATCCACCTGCCTTAGCCTCCCAAAGTGCTGGGATTACAGGTGTGAGCCACAGCATCCAGCCCTAATTTTTTTAAAAATTAATTTTTGTAGAGCAGTCTTGCTATGTTACCCAGGCTGATCTTGAATTCCTGGCCTCAAGCAATCCTCCCTTCTTCACTTCCCAGGGCATAAGTCCACCCTCACACCATTTTTTTTCCAGAGATGGGCAGCTCCGCTGCTAAATGAGCTATGTTGTGATTTCACAGCAACAGAGTTACAAGGAGTAGCTTCTACTGTCAGAAATCCAAAGGAATTCCTAAAGCTTATTCTCCACCCAAGGGCCCTGGAACCTGGGTTTCCATAGTTTTTTTTCTTTTTTCTTTCTTTGAGACAGAGTTTTACTCTTGTTGCCCAGGCTGGAGTGCAATGGTGTGATCTCGGCTCACTGCAACCTCCGCCTCTGGGGTTCAAGCTATTCTCCTGCCTCAGCCTCCTGAGTAGTTAGGATTACAGGCACCTGACACCACACCCAGCTAGTTTTGTATTTTTAGTAGAGACAGGGTTTCACCATGTTGGTCAGGCTGGTCTCAAACTCCTGACCTCAGGTGATCCACTTGTCTTAACCTCCCAAAGTGCTGGGATTACAGGTGTGAGCCTCCACTCTCAGCCTCCATAGTTTCTTTTCTCATTAATTCCAGGAAAGGCGGCAGTTAGGTGAATAATGAAAATTATCAGATGACAACAATCTTCTTATCTTCTAGTCAAGATTCCTTTCTGGGGCCCAAGTTTAGCTATTATAAAAACCAGAATAAAACCCATTTGCCATCACTTCAGAGAGTGCCAGGAAAAAAGTCTAAGGAATGCTTTTATTTATTTATGTATTTATTTTTCATTTTTGAGACAAAGTCTCACTCTGTTGCCCAGGCTGGAGTGCCATGGCTCAGTCATAGCTAATTGTAGCCTCAACTCTCTGAGTTTAAGTGATCCTCCCTCCTCAGCCTCTTAAGTTGCTGGGACTGCAGGTGCACACCACCATGCCCAGCTAATTTCTGTATTTTTTGTAAAGACAGGTTCTCTCCATGTTGCCCAGGCTGGTCTCGAACTCCCCGGATCAAGTAATCCTCCCATCTGGGCCTCCCAAAGGCCTGGGATTACAGGCATGAGCCACTGCACCCAGTCCTAAGGAAGAATTTTTTTTTTTTTTGAGACAGAGTCTAGCTGTGTTGCCCAGGCTGGAGTGCAGTGATGAGATCTCACCTCACTGCAATGTCCACCCCACACCCCCGAGGAGTTCAGGCGATTCTCCTGCCTCAGCCACCACAATAGCTGGGATTACAGGCATCTGCCACCACGCCCAGCTACTTTTTGTATTTTTAGTAGAGGCAGAGTTTCACTATATTGGCTAGTCTGGTCTTGAACTCCTGACCTCAGGTGATCTGCCCTGGGCCTCCCAAAGTGCTAGGATTACAGGCTTGAGCCACTGCACTCAGCCAGGAAGATTTTTAAACAATAAACTAGCAAGGGGCCTGGTGAGGTGGCTCACACCTGTAATCAATCCCAGCATTTTGGGAGGCCAAGTTGGGAGGCTTTCTCCAGCCCAGGAGTTCAAGGTTGCAATGAGCTATGATTGTACCACTGCACTCTGGCTTGGGTGATACAGCAAGACCCTATCTCTGAAAGGAAAAAAAAAAAAAAAGAATAAATTAGCAAGATATATAGTCATGATAAAGCTGTTCAAAATTATGTTTGCAATGCTAAGTTTACATAGGGAACATTTGCTGCCAAATAGGAAAATCTCTTAATTTTTAAAAAAGAGATTTTAGGGCCGGGCGCGGTGGCTCACGCCTGTAATCCCAGCACTTTGGGAGGCCGAGGCGGGTGGATCACAAGGTCAAGAGATCGAGACCATCCTGGTCAACATGGTGAAACGCCATCTCTACTAAAAACTACAAAAAATTAGCTGGGCATGGGGGCGCGTGCCTGTAATCCCAGCGACTCAGGAGGCTGAGGCAGGAGAATTGCCTAAACCCAGGAGGCGGAGGTTGCCGTGAGCCGAGATCGCGCCATTGCACTCCAGCCTGGGTAACAAGAGCGAAATTCTGTCTCAAAAAAATAAATAAATAAATAAATAAAATAAAATAAACAAGAGATTTTAAAAGAAATTTTATTCATCAAAATGTGGCTGCTACAAGAACGATGATATTGTATCATTCGGTATATGACCCTGTTTACCATATGTATGTTTCCTCTTACTAGCTCAAAACTTGATGGCATGACTTCAAAAGTGTAAAAATGGTAAAACAAAAACAGGGCACATGCTCTGCTGTCTTTTCTTTCAGGGAAACTCTGGGGTATGAAGGAACCCCTCAGGTAACAAGTTTTTCCCCGTCATTTGTAAATTCTGTGATGAGATCGACCCATTTCTCCTTTGCATTTTTTCAGGTAAGCTCTGCTGATCCCTCCTTCTCTGTCATTCATTGCCTATGGCTCAGCCTGACTAGATCCTTTCTCAGTGGCCACAGCCTATGCAACTAGGTGCCTGGGCCACCCAGAAGAATGTGGTGGGAAGCGGGTCAGCCCTGGCCAACTTTAGGGTCTGTGCACATCCCCCAGCAGGCCTGTCCAATGAGGCCAATGGCTATGGCAGCCTTTTTGTTTTATTTTTTTTCTTTCCTGGATTCTTTCTCTTTTAGTCTCCAAAAATCTGTAGGCAATGGTATTGGATTCCAGTTCCCTATCTCTAGGCATGTTACCTTCAAACCAAAGGCCTTGTGCAGAAGATTTCTATTCTCCACTTTCTTTTTTTTTTTTTTTAATAGAGACCGAGTTTCACCATGTTAGCCAGGCTGGTCTCGAACTCCTGACCTCAGGTGATTCACTCGCCTCGGCCTCTCAAAGTGCTGGATTATAGGCGTGAGCCACGGCGCTTGGCCCCCCTTTCTATTTAAGACAGCAAAGAGGAGCCAGGCACGGTGGCTCACGCCTGTATTCCCAGCACTTTGGAGATCAAGATCACTCGAGATCAGGAGTTCAAGACCAGCTTCACCAACATGGTGAAACCCCATCTCTAGTAAACATACAAAAAATTGGCCAGGCCCAGCAGCTCACGCCTGTAATCCCAGCACTTTGGTGGGCCGAGGTGGGCGGATCACCTATGGTCGGGAGTTCGAGACCAGCCTGACCAACATAGAGAAACCCGGTCCCTACTAAAAATACAACATTAGCTGAGGGTGGTGGCGCATGCCTTTAATCCCAGCTACTCAGGAGGCCAAGGCAGGAGAATCACTTGAACCCAGAAGGCAGAGAGGTTTCGGTGAGCTGAGATCGTGCCACTGCATTACAGCCTGGGCAACAAGAGCAAAACTATCTCAAAAGAAAAAAAAAATACAAAAAATTAGCCAGGTGTAGTGGCGCATGCCTTTAATCCCAGCTACTCAGGAGTCTGAGGCAGGAGAATCACTTGAACCCGGAAGGTGGAGGTTGCAGTGAGCCGAGATCGCGTCATTGCCCTCCAGGGCAACAAGAGCAAAACTCTGTTCCTCCCCGCACCACCAAAAAAAAAAAAAAAAAAAAAAAAAACGATAAGAGGGAAGGAGTCAAAACACAACTAATTGCATAATTGTTTGTGACTTTGTTCAAGCGATGTGGTAACATTTATTTCTCCAGTAAGTTTGTCAGTTCCAGAAGGTTCAGAATTCTTTTGACTCCTCTGTAGGTGCTCATACAGGTATCGATCGACTTACGACCTATGCAACTTACGACCATTCGACTTTACGACCACAATCGCTAGCCACGACTGCTCCACGTCTGGCAGCGCAAACGTTGCCCAGCTGGGCGTACGACAGTGCGGACCAGCTTCTGGCAGCACTACCGTCTCCTAGTGCACCATTTCAACTGTTATCCCAGACTCGGTACAACAATTTGTGTTTTGTGTCTTGGATATTTTTCATCAAACCTCTCCCAATTAACTTCTTATACATTTCGAAGCAATGGACCCAAACATCGAACGATTTGCAAGGATTGAACGGATGGCGCACGATGTGTTTCGTCGGTATCGTGAAATTTACGAAGAAAAAAAGAAACATACAATTCAGACAAAGCTCACCATGTTTATGAAAAGACCAGCTCCGGTAACCCCAACTGCTGCCTCAGATGACGACATCAACGATCCGCAGCCAAGCACCAGCGGCCAATAAAATGTTTCGTACATGTTTATATATTTTGATATGTTTTGCAATTGGGAAAATGTTTCCTATGGCATTTTTTACACCTGTATTTTGTATTTTTGTATGCACCTGCATTTTGTAATTTTGTATGTTTTGCAAATATTAAACCAGTTGTACTGGTAATGCAGTGTTTTACTTAAACCTGACAAATGTAAAAACAAGAATCAAAATGGTGTAGACATGATACAAATGGCATAAAATGAACAAAGACAATTATGATATATAACAATAATGAAAGAAAATTATGATAAAATATGATTTAAAGATTTTTATAACATCATTTCACAGTACTGTACATATAGCCTACTCAACTTACAACCAATCGTGTTACGACCGGTCTGTCGGAACCAATCGTGGTCGTAAGTCGAGCACTAGCTGTAAATGCTTCTTGAGTGAACTAGTTTTCTGTTCTGTGACAAATTACAAATTCTAACATGTTGGTTCTAATAGCAAACAGCATACAAGTCATCTCCAAAAACCTAGGTTGGCATACCCTGCTACCCAGTTGCCTAGAGGAATTTGGTATAATGCTAGTAGGAAATGGTGACATTTCATTACGATTATAGAAGAAAGTGTTATGAATTCAGATCTTGGAAAGAATGGACACTAATGTGTCCAATGAATACAATTTTCACAGTATGTCCAGGTGTGGATGTCTGTATTCGAAATGTCTGCCACTTTTGCTGAGCGTGGTAGTGTGTCTGCAGTCCCAGCTACTTGGGAGGCTGAGGCAGAAGGATTGCTTGAGCTCAAGAGTTTCAGGGTGTAGTGTACAATGATTGTGCCTGTGAATTGCCACTGTACTCCAGCCTGGGCAACATAGTGAGACCCCACTGCTAAAAAAGGAAAAGAAACGGAGAGAAAAGAAAAGAGAAGAGAAGAAAAGAAATGACTGTCACTTTTGACAAGTTTTTAAATTTTCAACTAATTTTCTTCTTAAAATATTGAGGTTTTAGTGAACACTTGCTTTTAGAGTGAAGTCCTTCAATTCCATTAACACATAAATTTCATTAATGTCATGAAATCCTACTTATACAGGTCTGAATTCTTTCTAAATACAACAGACTACACTGGATCTGTCCAAAAGTCAAATGTGTTGAATTGAACTGAGTCTCAAACTTACTTTATTGGTGAAAATCTTCTAAATTATTATGCTTAAGGTTTTACTACTGCAACTTTCTAGTTACCCTATAATTTTACTTTTTTTTTTTGAGATGGAGTTTTGCTCTTGTTCCCCAGGCCGGAGTGCAATGGCGCAGTCTCGGCTTACTGCAACCTCTGCCTTCTGGGGTCAAGTCCTTCTTCTGCCTCAGCCTCCGGAGTAGTTGGTATTACAGGCGTGAGCCACCGTGCCTGGCCCCTAATTTTACTTTCTTTAAATGGCATGAGATTACATTAAATAGTAACAAGGGGCAGACATCATCAAAAGAAACAGTGAAGACCACTCATACTTTGTCAGACCCGACGCGATGGGTTGGAAAATACATAAACCCAGGGAGGATGATTTCCTTACCCTCAGATAGATCAGTTCCTCCCCGTAGGTAGCAGATAACATCTTCAAAGGTAAAACTGAGAAACCCAACAACTACTTGATTGATGAGTAGGCAGCCTGCTAGTACGGGACTCCGTCATTCATTTACAAACGCTGGGCATTGTGCTCTGGCCCTGGAGGTGCAGAGGTAAACCAAGCGGACCCGCCGCCTCCCTCACGAAGGTTCTAGGAGCTTACATTTTCACGGAAAGACAAAACAATGAGCGAGCACACACATACCTAAGACAGATCATTTCGGGTGCTGCGCAGGCCCACAAGGGTAACAAAACACGGTGATGTGTCAGGGGTGGGTTCCAGAGTCTGGAAAGGGAGGAAGTTCGCTCTCTTTCAAACTGCATTCGTCATTCTGCCTGGCGACTCTATTTGGGTTGGCTTAGAGGAGGACTGGTGGCTGATTATCGTTCAATGACCCACCGCGGCCGCCCAGGCCCACAGTTCTTCAAGACCTTGCAGGTCAGCGCTTTCCAACTTCCCAGGCCTCTCCCTGCTCCAGAGCGAGCCTGAGCCGGCTCCCAGTTTTCCTGGTAATCTCCTCGTCACCGCCCTGCTGCAGCATTTTACTCACGCCCTCCAGGGAGCGGGCCTCAGCGTCCAGCTCTCAGGATGTGGATTGCTGCAAATAGCACCGACAGCTGCAGCTGGAGGTAGCCGCCCGGGAAGCCAGCCAGCTGGTGCCACCGCAGGGGCCAGGGCCGGCCGCGGGCCTCCGCACGCCCTTGTGAGCAGCTCAGCGGAACCCCCGACGAGGCGGGCGGACTCGCCAGTGCAAATTATGGCTTTTATTTCCGTGTGGGTGCACACGTGGGGAGGCAGGGCGGGTGGGGGAGGACAGGGTGCGCCCTTCAGTGTTTGCCACTTTTCTTCACAACTGCCCGGGAAGTAGGTCGGCACCAATGATCGCCTCATTTGCACAAACAGGGACACTGAGGTGAAGGAGGGACTGCACCGCCTGTACAGAGCGGACACATGGGGAAGCAGAATCCCTCCAGCCCCTGCGCTCCTGGAGCCTGGCCTTTTCTTTCTGGTTTCAGTCCTTTCTCGTTATCTCCTGACCGTTTTTCCCTCCTGTGTTCTCTGCTACCTACACAAGACTCACCTCCTCTAACCACGCTCCTCAATGCGAAAATAGGAGGATTACTTACAAAGTCCCACTGGAAATTTGTCTTTAAAGAAGGAAGCCTAGGCCGGGCACGGTGGCTCACGCCTGTAATCCCAGCACTTTGGGAGGCTGACGTGGGCAGATCACCTGAGGTCAGGAGTTTGAGACCAGCCTGGCCAGCATCTCTACTAAAAATAAAAAATTAGCTGGGTGTGGTGGTGCACGCTTCTAATCCCAGTTACTTGGGAGGCTAAGGCAGGAGAATCACTTGAACTGATGGGGTGGAGGTTGCAGTGAGCTGTTATCATGGCACTGCACTCCAGACTGGGTGGCAGAGTAAGACTCTGTCTCAAAAAAAGGAAATCTAGCCCAAAAGGTATTTAAAACACATCTCCTTGCTCTGTCACACACAAGGGGAACAGGGATGGGGGCCCTGGCCTGTGTGTAACCCCAGGCACGCCTTCCCCAGAGGGAAGTGGAAAGGTGACAGGAGGGAAGCTGAGGAGGATGTCTTGTTCTTCCTGAGGGTGTCCGGCATTTGCTGAGTGGGTGCACCCTTGCATGGGCGTGAGTTCTGCAGGGCACAGGTGGCTCTCCAGCACACAGACAGGGCTGATGCTTGGCCCTTTGGGGCCTACTCTTCCACAAGGACATGGATTCGCTTCCTCGGGGTTCAGCCTGGCATGGAAAGGAGTTCTGGGCCCTCTCAAAGCTGGGGAAACTGGAAGCCTGAGCACACACTGTAGGTCCAGTCTCGTGGCCTGACAGGGTATGTGACAGAGCGGCCACTCCTTCCTCTGAGCGAGACAAAATGCTCTCCTGAGGCGAGAGGGCCAAATGAAGAAACTAGACTGCCGAGGTAGGCCCCATTCCGCTCTGATGGTCGGCCAAGGTCCTGGGGGAGCTTCTCAGGGCAGTTTTAGCTCCTCTTTGAGCTCTTCATGTGAAAAAGGGAGGCAAAGCCTGATTAAGAAATAAGTGTACAGCAGCAGAGCTGTACACAGGAAACGGGCAAATGACCGTGACATTGCGTTGTATTTTCATCTTTCTTCTTTTCAGTTTTGTTCTGCAACAGAAAATTTATAATTTAAATGTCAAGAATTTAGTTGGTGGGCCAGATGCAATGGCTCACACCTGCCATTCCAGAACCTTGGGAGGCTGAGGTAGGAGGAGTGCTTGAGGCTAGGAGTTTGAGACCAGCCTGGGCAAGAAAGTGAAATATCCATCTCTACAAAAATTTGTTTTGAAAAATAGCTGGGCATGATGATGATGCATGCCCGTAGTCCCAGCAACTCAGGAGGCTGAGGTGGGAGGATCGTTTGAGCTCAGGAGGTCAAGGGTGCAGTGAGCTATGATGGGGCCACTGCACTGGTCAGCAGAGTGAGACTGTCTCAAAAAACAACAGCAACAAAAGAACTCAGCTGGTATTCAGTAGCACATGATACTTAAGCAGTCTGCCTAAAAAAACCAAAACCCCAAAATACAACGTTTTTAAACAACCCATACAAGCTGACAGGTCAACACTGAAGATGAAATAAGATTTGCAGTAAATGAGAGGCACAACTACATTCTTCTTTTTCAATTAAATTGAAACTTGCCTTAGCAAATATGTATGTGTCCTCCAGGTGGATGTGCGTTTCAGGCTTCCTTTCTGCTGCCTATGACTGCTTTAAGTCTGCCAGAAATTCCCTTGAGAGAGAGGATCTTAATGTAGAATATTAAGTCCTCTGCCTATCATATCCATAAAGCCAGGCCGACCTCTTTCCCAGGGGTGTGAGAAATTGCTTTCGTGTACTATTTGGAGAGGCCTTGGCATCCAGAAACAAAGAAAAGTGAAATAAACCAATGGCCTTTAGAGATAAGATAAAACGAAGTACAAAGACCTAAAGAAGCACTGAGTTTTAAGTTTTAGTGCTTTAAAGAAGCACTAGTTTTAAAAAAATAATCCAAGTTAAAGCTTTGGAGTCACTGCATTTGTGACCACTCTCACTTGACCACTTGCTAGTATGGGTATCCTTGGGTAAGTACCTGACCTCCTGTGCCTCCATTTCTCCATTTGTCAAATGGGCATAATAATCATACTGACTTTATAAGGTTTCACTGGTATGTGTGAGAATTTAATAAAAGAATCCATGGAAAACACCTGCCATTATGCTTGGCATTTGGTAACAGCTTAATAAATTGTTAGCTATTGCTTCTTTTTTTTTTTTTTTTTTTGAGATGGGGTCTCGCTATGTTGCCCATGCTGGTCTTGAATCCCTGACCTCATTGGAACCATCCAACAAGGTCTTGCCATGTTGTCCAGGATGGTCTCGAACTCCTGGCCTCAAGGGATTCTGATTGGTTTGGTCTGGAGTGTGGCTTGTGCTCTGGAAGTTTTAAAAGTATTCCTGGTGATTCTTAATGCTCAGCCAAGTTTGGAAACTAACGCTTTTTGGCGTCATCCTAACCAAAAGGACAAGAGAAGATGTTTATAGTTTAGATCAAATTAAGGCACTATGTATTTCAAGCTAATAATTTGACTCACTTTGCTGCATTGGCCACTTAGATTAGCCAAACAATTATTTTTTTTTTCACTGAATTTATAAATTTTGGCTGCTTTGACTAATTAATTAAGCAAAATGTTTGATTCCTTAAAACCATATGGCCACAAGCTCAAGTAAATTAAATTCACTGGGAACCAGCTATGATTGCGGGTATTTTGAACAATTTTGATTGTGGGTATCATGATACATTAGGTATGCATTATTTAATTCTATTCCAAAGAGTTACTAAGAAACTGGATATTCCATTAAAATGCTGGTAGTTTTAGATTTCTTTGATCAGTTCATCCAGTAAAAACTTGATTCTTCAAACTCCTATAGCTACAGTCTAAAGGAAATTGAATTTGTTGGGGACCAGCTAGGCTTTTCAGTGTAATTTAGAATATAAATTACTATAGAGTACACACATTATTTAATTCCTACACATCTGCCAACAAAGTGTGTGTTACATCAAAATGCCATTGTTGGAATGAAACTGATGCTGCTTTGTCCTTTGATCTCATTCTGGGGACTTTTGAAGGTGTGTAGGTTACTACTGGATTTGTACCACTGTTGGTTTATTACTAATGTCTTTTAAAAATTAATGAGCCTGTTGGTTAACTTAGTGCTTCGGGTCACACTGATCCATTAGATGAATCATGAGAGAGGTAGCACTCTTAGGCTGTATCAACTTCCTGTCAACATTTTCCGTTCGAGGCGTGAACTGCTAGATTAGAAAAAGGCCCTCACCCTTGTTGCCCAGAGTTCAGCATCTGGCCATGGGCCTGGGGCACCAGGTGCCACTTTAGTAGAGCAGAGCAAACCTTTCTGCAGTGCATCCATAGTTGGACAAAACAGAATGAAACAACCACTTGTCTCCAGACTCTAAAATACAAAAGAGTAATCAGGCAATGCTATGTGTATGGTTTATTTTCTGCATTGTAGAATAAGTTATTTGTTTAGTAGGTATGTATTTGTAAGGGGCAAAAAATGACATCGTTAGAACATGGGGAGCATATGAAAGTTATTTTAATTACATTTACTCTTTTTTTTTTTTTTTTTTTTTTAAACAGAGTCTTACTCTGTCACCCAGGCTGGAGTGCAGTGGCATGATCTCGGCTCACTGCAACCTCTTCCTCCCGGATTCAAGAGATTCTTGTGCCTCAGACTCCAGCTGGGACTATAGGTGTGCACCACCATGCCTGGCTAATTTTTCTGTATTTTTAGTAGAGATGGGGTTTCACCATGTTGGCCAGGCTGGTCTCAAACTCCTTACCTCAAGTGATTTGCCCACCTTGGCCTCCCAAAGTGCTGGGATTACAGGCGTGAGCCACCATGCCTGGCCTAATTTTCTCCTTCTGATAGTTTTATGAAAAAAGAAATTTGGGCTAAAGATTGAGTTTTTAAAAAATTTAGCTAATGATGGTCAAAAAGATAGAAAGAGAACTAGTATTTAGTCAATGCCTATTATGTGCAAGGTAAGCTCTTTTACTGTGCACAATTTTATTTCTTTTTTTTGTAGACACAAGGTCTTGCCATGTTGTCCAGGCTGGTCTCGAACTCCCGGCCTCAAGTGATCCGATCCTCCCACCTTGGCCTCCCAAAGTGTTGGGATTATAGGTATGAGCCACTGTGCCCAGCCCATCATCTCCTTTAATCCTTACAACTCCTCAAATAGACTCAGTCCCAATTCATAGACAGGATAACTGAGGTTTGGGGAGATAAAGTAATTTGCCCAAGTTTGCATGGTGTGAAGTCGCAGAAGTGGGATTTGAGCTCAAGTCAGTCTGCCCTAGGCCCTGTGACCTATCCTTATATCGTAGGGTGACCAACCATCCTGGTGTGCCCAGGACTGAGGGATTTCCCGGAAGGTGAGACTTTGTTTTTAAACCATGACAGTCCTGGAAAGCCAGGAGGAGTTGATCACTCTACTTGGTAACCAGAGGTTACTGCTTCCTTAGCAAGCTAGGAAGATTCCAGGCCCTAGGTGAGTGTCTAATGGGAAGGACACATGGGAGGCCTGGATCTCTCACTTATTTCAGGATAAATGTACCCAGTCATGCGACATTCCCATTGGAGAAAGCAAGTTAATGGCGCTTCAGCCAAATTACACACTATATCCTCCTATCATGTAGGTCAAGGGTCAGTAAACTTTTCCTGTAAGGTTATTTTCAATCTTCAACTTAGGTTTTCCGTGTTGTGAGTTGCAGGATCTCTATCACAGCTGCTCAGCTCCATCATTGTAGTTTGAAGCAGCCATCGGCAATCCAAAAAGAACGAGCCTGGCTGTACTCTGAGCAACTTTTAGTCACCCAAACTGGAGGCGGGCTGGATTTGGCCCACAGATAGTTTGCCAAACCCTGATGTACATTATTAATAAAGCATCCTTTGCATAGATGGTGTATTTTTGAAGAATTATTTCTGGAAGTTACTTTAATTGGGGCATGGCCAGTGGGCAGTTGGGAGCTCTCTTTTGAACTAACCTGTTCATCAGTTAGCCATTTCTACTATTTTCTTTTCCTTTTTTTTTTTTTTTTTTTTTTTGAGACGGAGTCTTGCTCTGTCACCAGGCTGGAGTGCAGTGGCGCAATCTTGGCCCACTGCAACCTCTGCCTCCTGGGTTCAAGCAATTCTTCCGCCTCAGCCTCCTGAGTAGCTGGGACCACAGGCTCATGCCACCATGCCTGGCTAATTTTTTTGTATTTTTAGTGGAGACGGGGTTTCACCGTGTTGGCCAGGATGGTCTTGATCTCTTGACCTTGTGATCCACTCACCTTGGCCTCCCAAAGTGCTGGGATTACAGGTGTGAGCCACCTCGCAGCCTTTTTTTTTTTTTTGAGATAGGGTCTCACTTTGTTACCCACGGTGGCGTGCAGTGGCACCATTACCACGCACTGCAGCCTTGACCTCCCGTGCTCAAGCAATTCTGTCTCAGCCTCCCAAGAAGCTGGGACTACAGGCACAGGCCACCACATCTGGCTAATTTTTGTATTGTTTGTAGAGACAGGGTTTCACCATGTTGCCCAGCCTGGTGTCTAACTCCTGGACTCAAGCAACCCGCCCACCTCGGCCTTCCAAACTGCTGGTATTACAGGCGTGAGCCACCACACCCAGCCCTAATTCCTACTATTTTCTACTTTTAGACTATGGAATTTGACTTTTCTAATCCTACTCCAAAATCACACGGTGTGTGAGTGTGTAAAAGTGATGGTATGTGATCCTCTTCACAAATTTCTATTCCCTTCCTTTTGGGAAGGGACAAAAGAGAGACATTAGACACATTCATTTGAAAAATTGTTCTTTTCAACCACTTCTTTTATCTCCATACACCATTTAAAAAGTAATTCCTATTACATCTACACAAAGTTAAAATATATCAATTTGCTTCAATATAACATTTTATCTATAATGTGCCAGAAAAATATCACGACATTTTTCTGTACTGAAAAGCAAATACCACTTTTGCACTTGAGCTGCCTCTCCCATCCAATCATCATTCATGCACAACTTCATCACTCACTGGGTACTCACTGAGCACTCCCTCTTAGACACGCAGGTGCTCACAGATGTGCCCCAAAGAGGAGCAGCATGCAAAGCAACATGTCTTCAAATTCAAAAGTGACAGTAGGTTTGAAGACAAGAGAGGGGAAGAAATCCAAATTTGGAGGGAGACTAGCAAGTGGTGAGGCTTAGGCCCAGGGATAAGCCAAGCACAGGAGGGAGGGAATAAATAGATCAGCTCAGGAACAGAAGAGGAGCCCTGCCTTTAGAGACGGCAAAGGGTCATAAGGAGGATGCAATTATTAAAGTGACACAGAAGCCACTGTAGTTTCTCAAGCAGGAAATTGACAGTGACAAAAATGGTGCAGTGGCTCACACCTGTGATCCCAGCACTTAGGGAGGCCCAGGCAGGAGGACTGCTTGAGTCCAAGATTCAAGACCAGCCTGGGCAACATTGGGAGACTCTGTCTCTACAAAAAAATAAATAAAGTTATCGAGATGTGGTGGCTCACACCTGTGGTTAGGAGGCAGAGGTGGGAAGATTGCCTGAGACCAGGAGGTCAAGGCTGTAATGAGCTGAGTTCACACCACTGCACTATAGACTGGGCAACAGAGCAAGACCCTGTCTCAAAAGAAAAAAAAAAAAAAAAAAAAGCCAGGTGCTGTGGCTCAGGTCTGTAGTCCCAGAACTTTGGGAGGCCAAGGCTGCAAGGCTGGTTGATTGCTTGAGCCCAGGAGTTCAAGACCAGCCTGAGCAACATGGCAAAACCTCATCTCTACAAGACCTAAAAATTAGCCAGGCGTGGTGGAGCACCTATAGTCCCAGCTACTCAGGAGGCTTAGGTGGGAGGATCCTTTGGGCCTAAGTGGTTAAGGGTGCAGTGAACTGAGATCATGCCACTGCACTCCAGCCTGGGCAATAGAGTGACACCCTGTCTCAAACAATAACAAATAAAAAATAAATGGTGCTTTAGGCAGCCTGTTCCTGCCATGGGAGTTAAAAGATTCACTGGGGCTGGGTCAGCATGGGGCAGGCAAAATGGACAATAAAGGCAGGGTCCAAGAAGATTCTACAGGAATCAAGAGGATGATGGTGGTATCACCAATTCCAGAACAATTGAAAAGAAGTAGTGCTCATTTGAGAAAATGGTTCGCATCTTTCGCCTCTGCACATGTGGTTTTAGACTAATTTGCACAACAAAGTCATCGAGAGACTTGAAAACTGTTAGGTATCTTCTTGCTTCTCGAGGATGTTTATGGGCGGTTAGAGATGCATTATCTGTGTGGGTTTTATGCACTTCTCGTTACGGAGATGGTAGCTGAACCAGGCAAGGAGTGTCCTGTCCTTTTTGACATCCATTTGTGTAATGATCTCTGCCTACATCCTGCAGAGTTTCAAGAGCAACATCCTAGAATCATGTTTCTTCTGAGTACTCTGGCCATACAATGCACACACTTTCCGACAACATCCACATCAGACACTTCTCTGCTGATTCTAGGCTCCCAGATTGTGGCTTTTGAGTTATTTTGTGAACTGCCTAAATTGCCAGCCCTGGCTAGGCTGGCTTCTGAGCACAGTTTCTTCATTACTCAGGCTGTTGCTCTGTCCTGGCTCGATCTGTCTTGTCCATACCACACTGGTTTTTGAACTGTTGATTGGTAAGCTTGCACTTGACTTATGAGAACCAGCTTAAACTGCTTATGACCCTAAAAAAGATTTACTTAAAGAAGGTGTTGCAACAATTAAGAATATGTAGGGGAGGTGGCTCGAGCCTATAATCCCAGCACTTCGGGAGGCCAAGGTGGGCGGATCTTTAATAAAGATGGTTTAGTAAACACCGTCTTTATTAAAAATACAAAAATTAGCTGAGCATTGTGGCACACGCCTGTAGTTCCAGCTACTCGGGAGGCTGAAGCAGGAGAATCGCTTGAACCCAGGAGGTAGAGGTTGCAGTGAGCCAAGATTGTGCCACTGCACTCCAGCCTGACAACACAGCGAGACTCTGTCTCAAAAAAGAACAAAAAAAAGAATGTGTCAACACACACTTAAGATAAATATTTAGATAATGCATGAATTAAGCAAAGTACTGTTTTAGTTTGATGATAAAATCAGGATCAGCTAGTCACCTGATAACATTTCATAGCTGCTTAATTTATCAATGAAACTCACTGACTTCAATTTTCCAACCATACACTTGTAAGAAAGATATTAATATTAAAGATTATAGTGATATTCGGTAGAGAAGAAGACCATTATAAATAATTCGCTTCTTTATGCTTCAGTTGCTTTCCTCAATTATTTATGAAACAGCAACAAATACTATTAGTGCCGTTGGGAAAGCTGACATTATCCATTTCTTATTTAACAATGGAGTCATTAAAAAAGGGAAGAGAGAGAAAAAGCAGGCTGAGAGTAAGAAATTCATTATTGTAATTGATACAGATTCTAGTATCTTTTTTTTTTTTTTTTTTTTTTTTGAGACGAAGTCTCACTCAGTCACCCAGGCTGGAGTGTAGTGGTGTGATCTCTGTTCGCTGCAACCTCTGGCTCCTGGGTTCAAGTGATTTTCCTACCGCAGCCTCCCGAGTAGCTGGGATTACAGGCACCCACCACCACGCCTGGCTAACTTTTGTATATTTTCGGTAGAGATAGAGTTTCACCATGTTGGCCAGGCTGGTCTCAAACTCCTGGCCTCAGGTGATCCGCCCACTTTGGCCTCCCAAAGTGCTGGTACTACAGGCGTGAGCCACCGCGCTCAGCCAGATTCTAGTATCCTGACAGGCTGCATGTTTTCTTTGGTTAAAGGATATCAAAAGCCACTATGCAAGAGAATGGCATTTGTTGTCACCAAAGTAAACAATTTTTATATCTGTTTTCCATATGCAGGCATATGAGTTAAAAAAATATATGGCACATTGTAATTGTACATTTTGGGAAAACATGTAGCCTTACAACCATCATAATATGAAACGCATGTCTTATGCTACTAAATGTTTCATCACTGCTTTGAGAGTTCTGCATGCACAAAGGAGATGGAAATTAGTAGTCCTAAGAAATTTCAGTACCAGTAGGAATTCTGATATGGTCCAGATTAAAAGAACCACACCTGAATTGTCTCAGTTATGTGAAAGTTTATTTTATAACTGTTTCCAGAGCATGTGGTTCAAATATCACAACTTATCAAATATAAACCTCATTGCCAGGAAATTTTCCTTGAGGCTGACTGAGATTTTTAAAATTTTCTGATCTCACTAGGGATGGAAGTGTCTCCCTTCTTCCATAATCTCCAGGATTTTTCCTCTCTGTCCAAGAGAGGAAATTTTTTGTGGAGACAAAAGAGGAAAGTTTATCCCTGAACCCAGATAAACATGCTCAAATGAATACATTTCCAGAAAGTTCTTCATCAAAATTCAGACAAATTGAGAGTAGTTTTTAGAAACTGTCATTTCCTTACACTCTGATTAACAGTCATGCCTGCTAGGTAAGACGTTTACAATAAATTTTGTAAATCTCTGTATTCTGAGAAATCAGCTGTGGCATTAAGACTGGAATTAGAAGAAATAAATGAAAATAAGTAATCATTGATAATGTCTATGAAGTCCTAGCAGTGCTTAGCACACAGTATGTGCTCAGTAAATATTATTAAGTGTTAGCATCATAATGTTATTATGTGGGAATATTTTTATTTAATGAAAAATGGTACATATATATATTTATAAATGTGAACAGATATTTATAAATGTGAACAGGTATTTATATACAGAATAGGGATATATAAACAGAAAAGAGTCTGTCTTTCCTAATTCCCAGAAATAATCTTTGCTTGTGAATTAATTCATTGCTGTTTGCTATTTATTTGTTCTCCTATACAGAGAATTTGAAAGGAGAGCATACTAGTAGAGGTTGAAATGGCTCATTTATTTGCATTAATTATTAACTTTGAAGCCTTACCAAAATTGTTCTAATCTTAGCATTGAAGCAACTTTGGTCATTGATGAAATACCTAATCAATGAATTAAAATCACAAAATATGCTTCAGAATGCCACTGTTATCATGGAATAATGGAATGTGAGAAGGGACCTCACACATCATCCAGCACAATGCCCTCATTTCACAAGTGAGGAGCCTGAGGCCAGAAAAAGTAAGGGGACATGTCAGATCAGTCATTTCAAAACTGGACTTTTTCCTCCATATCCAGACTCTGGCCAGCTGTGTTACCTTTTTACCCCTCTATAAAAATCAAGTCTGGCCAGGTATGGTGGCTCATGCCTATAATCCCAGCACTTTGGGAGGCCGAGGTGGGAGGATCACTTGAGGTCAGGAGATTGAGACCAGCCTGGCCAAAATGGTGAAACCTCATCTCTACTAAAATTACAAAAATTAGGCGAGGGTGGTGGCTGACGCTTGTAATCCCAGCTACTCAGGAGGCTGAGGCACGAGAATTGCTTGAACTAGGAAGGCGGAGGTTGCAGTGAGCCGAGATTATGCCACTGCACTCCAGCTTGGGTGACAAAGTGAAACTCCATCTCGAACAAAACAAAACACCAAGTCTATCTGAATATGTGAGTCTGTGTGAATCCATTACAGTTGGATTGGCCTCTTTGGCCTCTTGGGAGTGATGGCCTTGACTACTTCTCAAATACATAGAAGAGAGGTTGATTCTAAAATGATGGAAAAGAAGGGGCCCCAACAAGCATCTCCCCTTAACCTCACCTGTTCTGCTCTCCTGTTATGGATATTGAAAAATATGTGGGTGTTCAGGAATATTACTTCACTTTAGAATAAAAAAGTCCATTGCTTTACTTTTGTTTTCTGAGTTGTTTTTATTTTGTTTCCCAGAGATAAGCTCTTTCTCTTTTGCCTACGCTGGAGTGCAGTGGTGCCATCATAGCTCACTGCAGCCTCAAATTCCTGGGCTCCGGTGATGCTCCTGCCTTAGCCCTGTGAGTAGCTGAGACTATAGGCAGTACCACTATGCCTTGATAATTATTATTATTATTATTATTATTATTTTTTTTTTTTTTTAGGAATGGGGTTTTCCTGTGTTGTCCAGGTTGGTCTTGAACTCCTGGCCTCAAGTGATCCTCCCACCTCAGCCATCCAAAGTGCTGAGATTACAGATGTGAGCCACCATGGCTAGCCACCAAGTATATTTTTAAATGAGGTTTTTGAAATAGGTCTTGTGAATTCTCTCTCATATCTAGGCCCCGCATTTTTAGTGAAATTGGTTATTGATGAGTTCAAGAAACCACTGGTCTCTGATTCTCATGTTCCAAATAGGTGGTCCACTTGTGCAGATTAGCCTGAAATTACATATGCAGAGCCTAAAATGGAGTAAGGGCTGGAGACTCCTCAAAGGCAGGGCATGGGTCCCCTTTATAGTTGTATAATCTCTAGGCCCAAGTGCAGCTTTTGGTCATTGTAGGTGCTCCATAAAGTTTGTTGGACAACTGAATGAAAGAGTAAACAAATTACATTTCTGGTTCCTCAAGTTTTTCATAGGAACAAGAGTGTCCTAATACCGAAGCAGGCATTTGTGTTTTCTTTTGCTTTTTTTTCTTTCTTCCTTTTTTTTTGAGACAGGGCCTTGCTCTGCTCTGTCATCCAGGCTGGGGTATAGTGGCACAATGCTGGTCCACTATAGCCTCAACCTCCTGGGCTCAAGCGATCTTCTCACCTCAGCCTCTCATGCAGCCACCACGCTGGCAAACCTTTTTGTATTTTTTGTAGTGATGGGGTCTTACTGTGTTGCCCAGGCTGGTCTTGAACTTGAGCTCAAGTGATCCACCCACCTTGGCTTCCCAAAGTGCTGGGATTACAGGCATTTGTGTTTTCTGAAGTGTGTCTCTCAAACTTGACGGTCTAATGGCTACTTCGGCGAGTCCAAAAAACCAACCAAACAAAAAACCAGAAAACGAAAAACCCTTTTAAACTCTTCTATCCTTTTCTAATAGTCACTGCATAGCATCTTCCCACGTGTAAAGGCGTATCCTTTGAACTGTAGTGAGGGACCTGGGCATGAGTCTCCGTACCGCACTAATTCCTCAGTATTCTATGTGGTTCAGAAATGTTGACCTATTTCTCTTGCTCATTACTGAGGCCGGTCAACTACCTTTCTTAGCGCCTCACTTCTTATGGACATATCTCTGGCAAAGCCCATTTCCAAGTGTCTTGCATGAGTGGAGACCTGTGTTGTATGGTGTCCTCAACAAGAAAAAATACACGTTTGCTTGCGAAATTTTAGACAATTTCCTTCTAACAGAGGCCCTTGCCTGCCTGTCTTTAGAATCTCAGCCTGCACTGGGCATGGTGGCTCACATCTGTAATCCCAGTGCTTTGAGAGGCTGAGGCAGGACGATCACTTGACGCCGGAAGTTCGAGACCAGCCTGGACAATACAGTGAGACTCTGTCTCTACAAAAATTTAAAAAAATAAATTAGCCAGCCATGGTGGCATACCAGTAGTAGTCCCAGCTACTCTGGAGGCTGAGGCAGGAGATCAAGGTTACAGTGAGCTACGATCATGCCACTGCACTCCAGCCTGGACAACAGAGACCCTATCTGTAAAATAAAGAAATAATAACAAAATTAGAATCCCAGCCTGACTTGTGACTAAATTTGTTCACAAAGTGGTGAGAGATGCTAACATTAAGTGCTGGTGTACATGCTGCTTCAGAGATGGCCCTTCCGACAACCATGTGTTGTGAAACTATTTTATGCATGTGGCCCACTAGCAGGAAAAGGCATTCTAGTCAGTACTGTCACGAGATCATGCAAAGGCACGACATATGTATATTTTAAAGAAGGAGCAACAGTTGGGAATGAACAAAAGACACAGCCAGGGCACCCTCAGAAGCCTATAATTATACTAGTAACCAAATCTGCCCATAGGAGAGCTCATTTTTAGAGAGGTGAAGCTGCATCTGAAGACATGTTTCTGAGACACGAATGGTGAGATTTCTTTACCTAGGCATTAGCAATAAAACATCTTTACGCTGATCACATCTTTCCCAGAGACATGAGAAAAGAACATGACTCACCTCATTGGTCTAAAAAGGACATTCTGCTTCCCTTCTTAAAACCTTCCGTGGTGTTGTTCCACTTTTGGTTTTGAATTATAGAAAGATGAATATTTTTGCCTGTGAGCCAAGAAGGCTGTGTGCCGTGTGTCTTTTATACAGCAGCTACACTTCACACACACACACACACACACACACACACACACACACACACACACACGTGGTTCTTTCCTGATTTTTCCTGTGGCATTTTAGAAATTTGCACTGGGATTTTTAACATTCATTTCTTCTGTCTCCAAGGCACCATCACGAGTCAGTGGAAGGAAAAACATTAACTTCACTTAAGGCTGGAGAAAGTTCGAACGACATGTCGAGAATCACCCAGTGACTCAGAATACCTGCTTGGGCAGTTTCTTCATCCGTTAGAAGGTTCCCTTTTCAAACAACAGGAGATATTTATTCATTTTGGAAGTCTCTTCTGCTGTGTTTCCAAATGGTCCACCTCTAGATTAAGGGGGGAAATCACCCAGTTTTCACTAGCTACCACAAGTCAACACAGTGAACATAAAAGCTTGTAAAAGATTATTCCCTCAAAGTAAATCTATAGTTGGTTATTATCACGCTTGAGAAGTGTTTTTGGAAGTGAGCTCACGCTTTTCAAGTTGATTTCATGGCACAAGTCTGTGACCTCATGACCGCCCCACATGCACCCCAACAGTGTCCCTGCAAGATAAAGGCCCTGGAGGAGCAAGACCAACATCATCGCCTACCTGACATTTAAAAATTTTCTCAACTTTGGGTGAAAGCTGGCTTTTCAAATATCTGGGTCACCACTTTTTCAGTCTTTTCCTAGATGCTTGCATTGTAGAAAAATGTTAGCTAGAGAAGGCAATTTAACAAACACTTCCACACTCCAGCAGTTTAGGATATCACCTCTGGGGCAGCTCATGTTATTACTCAACTCATGGTAACTCTTGGTTCTAAATGAAAAGTTTCCCTTTTTAATGTTTAGCTGTGGTTGAATTTTGTATTTTCTCTGAATCAATAAAATAATCTTAGAAGTTGGTTGGCATCTTCTCAGTTTTCCTGCTCCTGTTGGGGCACAAAAAGTCTCTCTGCCTCTATTTTACTCTTTGCATGTTAAGCAATCCTAGTTCCCTTACCTCCTCTAATCCTTTCCTCTCTCCCTCCAGCTGATGGCTCCTCTCTGTGCCTGCTGGGGAGGTCCTGACTGCATTCTCTGGGGTAGTTCAGGAATCTACCCTCACCAGTAGCCCTCACTCTCCAAAACAAAAACAAGACAACTCTTTGCTTGGTACATTATTATGCTAAAAATAAAATAAAATAAAGAAAAAAAGAAGCACAAAATGACTCACACACATTCCCCCAGACTAACAGGAGGAGAGTGACTCACCTTCCCTCCTCAGCACGTATCGCTTATGTTTTATGGGTTAGGACATGGAATCATGTGCAGGTTTCTCTGCCACTTTCTAGAGCCAGTTAAATTCTAAGATCCTCTAAGGTTTAGTAGTCATAAACTGATAATATTAAGTGCTTAGGCATCAAATATAGTAATGAAATGAAAATATGTCTTCCATGAAGACACTGGCTACGACAATGCCCAGCGAAGAAAATCCCTGGAATCTTAACATGGTGATTTCTCGTTGCTTACCGAATGTGTGGGTTTCCGTTCACTGACGATGTTCACATGAGCTACTCCTAGTGCACATGACAAAGAGAACTCAAGAAGGCAAACTTTCGTTACAAGTTGAAGGGAAAAGAAACCAGGCTGATAACAATTTCTATAGATTTATCTTTTTGACAAGTTTAAAATATATATTTAAAATACAATTTATAAAATGCTTAATCTGCTGACTCTGGAGCCTTCAGTGCAGGGTGGGGTGGGGGTGGGCAGCTCCCCCTACACCAGCAGAGCAAGACTGCAGGGGTGCGGCTCTCCCTCCCACGCCCTTCTGTTCAGACATCCAATGGACCTCGTGCATCCCTGCAATCACACTAGTTTCTATAGATTTTAGATATGAGAAATTACAGACACTGGCTTCAGTTAGTAAAAAGCAAGAGCTTGGGCTTTTTGATCCTTTAATTAAAGTTCTTCAAACACAACCTTTAACAGCTCAATATTTTTTTTTTTTTTTTTTTTGAGACGGAGTTTCGCTCTTGTTACCCAGGCTGGAGTGCAATGGCGAGATACCGGCTCACCGCAACCTCCGTCTCCTGGGTTCAGGCAATTCTCCTGCCTCAGCCTCCTGAGTAGCTGGGATTACAGGCACGTGCCACCATGCCCAGCTAATTTTTTGTATTTTTAGTAGAGACGGGGTTTCACCATGTTGACCAGGATGGTCTCGATCTCTTGACCTCGTGATCCACCCGCCTCGGCCTCCCAAAGTGCTGGGATTACAGGCTTGAGCCACTGCGCCCGGCCAACAGCTCAATTTCTAAAATTATTTCATAAAAGGAGGAGAGTGAACAATCCTCCATGTGTATGTTCTGCAGGACAAAGCTTATCACCAATTACTAAAGCAGGAAAGTGCAGCTTGTCAGTAAGACCTTAGTGGAGAAGTGGTGGGGGATGGGGGATGGAGAATATGAAAATGTCATTAAGGATGACAGCCTAGGCACAATAAAAGATACAGCACTCCAGAGCAGCCCAGCAAAAATGAGAGGTGGCAAAGCTACTTTTTTGTCTGTGAAATTTGCGTTTGTTTCATACCCTCTACTAATGCCATCTGAGTCCCTCCGAAGCACCTCACCTTCTGTTGTCTCTATTTCAGCCTAAAGACACCCCAATTATGGTGTGCACTCCAGGTATTTAAATCTACTGAAGGTGGGGAGCAGGGAAGGAGTTTTGCTCTTGTTGCCCAGGCTGGAGTGCAATTGTGCAATCTCGGCTCACTGCAGCTTCCGCCTCCAGGGTTCAAGGGGTTATCCTGCCTCAGCCTCCTGAGTAGCTGGGATTACAGGTGCCTGTTACCACGCTCAACTAATTTTATTTATTTATATTTTATTTTTACTAGAGAAGGGGTTTCACCATGTTGGCCAGGCTGGTCTTGAACTCCTGACCTCAGGTGATCCACCTGCCTCGACCTCCCAAAGTGCTGGGGTCACAGGCGAAAGCCACGGCGCCCTGCCCGCAGCTATTTCAATCCGAATCTGTTTAACCGGAAACATCAATTAAAACAAAAATGGATTTCCCACAACCAATACCAATTCCTGTGGCCACTCTCATCTGATCGCTTTTCTCCACACACCAAAAAAAAAAAAAAAAAAAAAAGCAAGGAATAGAGCACACAACCTCTTTTCATGTTCTCTTAGTAAACCCTGGGTTCTGGTAGGACCCTGTGTCAACATCCTGCTGTCTGCTCTCATCCTGTTTAGGGTAGCCAGATTTTATAATTTTAAAACACCAACTGGTCCGATGTATAGTTCAATCTATTAATGGCCATTTTTTTTTTTAGAACATCTTAAATTTTTAATCTTTTCTTTACAGGTTACCTAGACCACTTTTGATTAAGAAAACTGTAGAAAGTTAGTAACTGCCACAAGGGAACGCCAGGCGGTGGCATGTATGAATCTCTAGAGTCCTGCTTTAAGGGGTGTCTAAATGCACTGCACGGGGTCTCTGCTCACACTTGCTGGAACCAATCGTGGCAGATTTTAGTCCACAGGTCGCTTTTCCCCGTATTTCCTTGTAAACTCTTCAGCATTCTTACAGAATTTTTTACGGTCCTTAGAGTATTCCTCAGCTAGGTCAGCGCGAAGCGGGTGCTCAGGCTGGGGGTCATTCACCAGTGCTATGAGGGACTGGATTACTTGGTCGGTTTTGGTTGCCGGCTTCCAGTTTTCAGCACTAATTACTGGCAGACAGACCTGCCCCTTTTCGTCGATGTTCGGGTGATAGATCTTTGTTTTAAATGTGATCTTCGGTGGTTTGAATGGGTACTCGGCTGGAAAGTTGATTTCGATTCTGAAGGCCCCCTTATCATATGGAGGGTTGTCAGGAACAATAAGCCCTTGCCAAGTAAATAAATTAGCTTCATCAACCTGGATGTTACGGAAGTTTTCCATTCTACAGTTGCGGATTTCTTCAAGCTCCTTCATCAGCCTGCTGCTGGCCGCCATCTTGGAGTTGGTGCTGCTCCTTTCCCAGAATGCATCGCGGTAACGGCCACTTTTAATAGTTGCATATGAACACACTCAAATAAAATTCTGATGTGGCAGTTTGAACTTCCGCTGAGCAAAGTAACTTAGCCATTGGTTAGAGTGATCATCCACAAACCTACATATGTAATTTTTGTTTTTGTTTTTGAGCCGGAGTCTCGCTCTGTTGCCCAGGCTGGAGCGCACCATTTCGGCTCACTGCAACCTCTGCCTCCCGGGTTCACGCATTCTCTTGCCTCGGCCTCCCAAGTAGCTGGATTACAGGCACACCCCACCATGCCCAACTTTTTTTTTTTTTGTATTTTTAGTAGAGACAGGGTTTCACCATGTTGGCCAGGCTGGTCTCCAACTCCTGACCTCAAGTCATCCGCCCACGTTGGCCTCCCAAAGTGCTGGGATTACAGATATGAGCCACTGCGCCCGGCCTTACACATTATAATTCTACCTGCATATTCACCTGTTGCCTGACTGAAGACTGATATTATATTTAGATCAGATTGCTCATCTTGCATTTCACAGCACAAAGTGAGATCCTTGGTGTTTAAATATGTTTCCTGAAGAATTTCTGTTAATCCAGTTCATGTTCTCAACAGGAAGTAATTCAGACATGGGAAATGATAAAATGTATGAACTGAGAGCCAAAGATGATAATGAATAGAGGTTAAATATATAAAAATACTCATGCAAAGGGATAGAAATAATATATTTTGAGGCATTTTCACAAAAAGTTGTCACATTAGAGTACAAATGTAATTTTCAGATATAACTCACTTTGTAAACGATTTAATATACTGAAACCTGTCATTTTAATTATAAAATGGGACTTGAATTTCTGTAGAACAAGTATTATACCCAGAACGACATGAAAAGTTCAGTAAGAAGGCAGCAAAACTTATTTAAAAATCACATATTTAAAGGTAAGATGATCTTTTACAATAAATTATTAATGTTACTACTCAAAATAAGTTATGGAATAAGAATACAAAGTAGAGTTATTTTTATATTTGGCATAAGAACTAAGGAGCTTAAAAAGAAAAGCAGTATTAGAACAACAAAAAATGGGATAGCAGTCACTTGGCTTCAATAAGCCTTCTCTGCAATATTCTGTAAGAAGAGAATATACAAGTTGCATTTTTTAAAGTTACCTTGTTGTGGAAGCTTCTGAATTTTGGAAATGAGTGGTTGATCTTGATCAAAGCCTGGAAGAAACACAGACATTGTGAGTCAAAATGTAACAGGATAAGCAGAGAGTTCTCTTATCTATAGATAAAATCACCACCTGAGCATGGGCTGTGTAGACCAGGGTTAGAAAAGAAGTCCAACTGGCAGGAAAATAAGGTGGGAGTCAGAGAGCAAATAAGATTGCAGCAGATGTCAGGATACAGAAAACAACTGAACAGGTAAGAATTCAAAATAGTATGTTTATATGGCCTGTATTCCCCGACTAAAAGCTCCATGTGGGCAGGAATTATAATTTTATCCACTGCTGTATCCCCAGCTTCTGGGCCAGTGTCTGGCTTATGAAGGTGCTCCAAACATTCCCACTCACCACCCCTCACTTTTGTGTAAGCCTCGACTGAAATCCACACTTTTTTTTTTTTTTTTTTTTGAGACGAAGTTTCCTTCTTCTCATCCAGGCTGGAGTGCAGTGGCATGATTTTGGCTCACTGCAACCTCCGCCTCCCAGGTTTAAGCTATTCTCCTGCCTCAGCCTCCAGAGTAGCTGGGATTACAGGCATGCGCCACCACACCCAGCTAATTTTTTTATTTTTAGCAGAGACTGGGTTTCACCATTTTGGCCAGGCTGGTCTTGAACTTCTGACCTCAGGTGATCTGCCCATCTGGGCCTCCCACAGTGCTGGGATTACAGGCATGAACCATCAGGCCCGGGCCATAAATATTTGATGAGTGAATAAACATAAGCTGAAGTTTCAGAAGATAGATTTGTCACAGAAAATTAAGTCCCACAAGTAAGTGATGGACACCTAAACAGTACTATGGTAAGTGTTGGCATGTAATGCAAAAGTAACTGTTATCTAAGCCTCAGTAATAAGGGATGAGAACGAATGGCGCTGGGTGGGGAGGAGCAACTGTCTTTGGGAAGAAGGCATTAGAGGTGGTATTGAATGGTGAGTAGTGGGAAAGGCAGGGACTGGAACCCAATGCCAGGCTCTGGGCCTTGTATTCCATTCCCAAGCACCCTGAGAACAGGAACCACTTCACCTACCTTTGAATGCCAAGCACCTGTCTCACTGTGTTTCTAGTTGGTGCTCAATAAATGTCCATGAATTGATAAGTAGACAACTGGGATCCAGGCAGTGCATGCAGTGGAGCTGCAGGATCAGCATGCTGGCCGGGACCAGCCAGGGAATCAGCCAGGGCCTATTTCCTTGCTCTCTGTCTCATCTACTTGAACAACTGTGGCCAATCCAGGATGGGCACTGTCACAGTGTGGCCTGAGAACTTCTCCCCAAGGATTAAACATTAAAATGTCAACCCTCAGGCCCCGTTGGGACTTCTTGAATCAAAATCCTGAGTGAGAGGACAGAAACTGGAATGTAAATCAGGTATCCAAGAACTAGGCACTGTGGCTCATGCCTGTAATCCTAGCACTTTGGGAGGCTGGGGCAGGAGGATTGCCCACCCTGGGCAACATAGTGAGATCTGGTCTCCACAAATAAAAAAATAAAAATTAGGTGGGCAAGGTGACACACACCTGTAACCCTAGCTACTTGGACCAGGAAGATCATTGAGCTCAGGAGGTTGAGGCTGCAGTGAGCTGTGATTGACTGCACTCCAGAAACTGAAATTCTAAGAGCAAGAGAAACAACTGTTTTGGGTGGGCACTGTGGGCCAGGTACTGTTCAAGGTACTTTCACATATAGTCATTTATTTATTTTTAAATTTGCTGTAAACTCTCAGCAGACACATATAGTAATTTAATATGTAATAATCCACAGAGGTAGTTTGATTACAACTATCTGTGTTTGAGGACACGCGCTCAGGGATAGTAGATGACTTGCTTAACACTTCATGGCAAGTAACTACTGGGATCCAAATTCCTGAGCTTAATTTCAGAGACTCTCCTATATCTCCTGGCACCTTAGGGAAATTCAGAATCCAGAAAACCAGGACATTATGCTGTGCCTGTCTTCAGGAAGTGTACAGTCAGCCTCTGTTGGTTGAATCTGCCTAAATGAATCTCTGGAAATCGAGAGCTGAGGTTATAACATTTCATAATTCTAGATCCTAGAGTGTCAGAGTCAATCTATGACTTTAAAAATCCTAGTAAGTCCAAGCACTGGGTACAGTGGTTTGTCTGAATCCGTACTAGAAAATTCACATGTGCAGAGTGGACAAGTGCCTTAACAGAGTGAAGGCAGAGGTGGGGGAAGACAGCTGGAGAGGTGCAGACTGTCACCCCGACACCTAACACTGCTGTTGGCTCCAGCCAATAGTCCCACCCAGGGTGTCCCCGCCTTTTCATGTTTCAGAGACGCCCAAAGTCCAGCTTTCCATCTGGAACATCATGATTTTGAAATATCCATAACTAATTCAAAAGTTTAAACTACACCCCCCAGGCCAAACAAACAGGTCTGGAAGACAAGTTCAGGCCCATGGAGCTCCAGCATGCACCCTCTGGTTGGGAACAGAGAAATCCCAGGGCATTAAGCTACATAAAGTAACCGGGATATGGTTTAGTGAAAACGGTTTCCATCAGAACCTGTCTGTGCATCGGTTGGCATGAAGGTGTATCCCTACCACTATTTTTGGTTTAATTTAGGAAAATATGCATTGCATCATCTTTTGATTTTATACAAGTGTATCACATGTGGCCTGAAGGCCCAATTTTTGTAAATTGGAATTGCATCTTTCTATCACCCTACCTTCCCACCATAAGGATGCCTCATTCTGGTTTTTGAGTGATCGTCAATGGGCACTGGGCAATTTTAAATGTACGATTCCCCGGCCTTTCAGTTTATTTCATTCTTTTGAGACAAGGTCTGGTGGGAGTGCAGTGGTGCTATCTCAGCTCACTGCAGCCTCCACTTCCTAGGCAGCGCATCCAATGGAGCTGCAGGATCAATCAGCATGCTGGCCGGGACCAGCCAGGGCATCAGCCAGGGCCTGTTTCTTTGTTCTCTGTCTCATCATGCCATCCTCCTTCCTCAGCTTCCCTGGTAGCTGGGACTACAGGTGTGCACCACCATGCCCGGCTAATCTTGTATTTTTTTAGAGATGGAATGTCGCCATGTTGCCCAGGCTGGTCTTGAACTCCTGGACTCAAATGATCCCTTCCGCCTCGGCCTCCCAAAGTGCTAGGATTACAGGCGTTAAGTCACTACACCAGGCTGCCCCAGTTTATTTTAAAGGAAAATAGAGTAAACTCTCAGGGGGAAGAACCTCCAGTTTAATAACACTCTGTATTGTATCTGCTTTACAGTAATCGTATTGGAGATTTTCTAGATGGGACTTCTCTGTACTGAAGCCTTAAACCTGCTGTTTATCGCAGAAGTTATCCATATCTGTCTGTCTCTCACACACATGCACAAAAACTAGATGATGTGTGATTTCCTATATATGACACGATAACATTCTAAAACAGTCTAGAACAACGAATTGAGTTTTATCATGGCTATCATTTAATGATTTTATCATGTTACTTTATGTTGAATGGCAATGGAATAATTAATTAGGTTTTGTTGTTGTTTTTAATACCTTCACAGTCTAAATAATAAACCACTCTCCCAACACTGGCATCGCTTTAGAAGAGATTTTCTTACCTATTTCATGGCACAAAAAGGTGCCTCTCCCTCTGTGTCCTAATTTCTGCAACGTGTGTGCGTTTATTGCGTGTCATCAAGCGAGGCAATGCTAACCTAGCAAAGCAGAAATCATCAGCAGAGCAAATTAATGCAATGTCACCCGCTGACCGATGTTAAACGCGGCAGAGACGCACAAGCATCCGCGTGAATGGATTAAAAAGGCACTTACAGGGATGACCCGCAAAGATCCTAGTTTCAAGACACAACAAAAAGCCTCCAGGACGTGAAGCCGGCAGGTTCTAGTCTCATTTATTTTCATGGCTATGTTTTTTTTTTTTTTTTTAATTGTAGTTTTCCACTGTAAAACCAAAGAGCATCAAAGGAGAAGAACAGCTTCCCCACTCTCGGAAGCCTCGCGGAGCCGAGTTCCCCCGAGCGCCCGACCCTGCCTGCGCCGCCGCCACCGCCGCAGCCACCACCGCCGCCGCGGCCGGGAAGCTGGGCTAAGCTGGGCTGGGCTGGGCTGGGCTGGGCTGGGCTGGGCTGGGCGGGCAGGGGCGGGCCGGGGCGTGGCGGGCGTCGGCAATTATTTATTTAGCGGCTGCATAAAAGCTCTGCGGCGCTCGCGAAACCCAAAGACGCCTTCTAGGTAGCAAGGCGCTCCTATCCGTCCAGCAGCTCCCGGGCTTGGGAGAAACTGAGGAACTCGCCTCGCCCGCCCGCCGCTCCCCGGGGCCGCGTGTCCACCCTTGGCGCTCGTCTTACCTGCCCCTCCCCACTTTCTACCCCAATCTCCGCCCGCCCCGCTTTCCACTCTCCCACCTCCTCCTTCCGCCCCCACCTCCACCTTCTCTCCCCTCCCACATCCCCAGTCTCCCACTTCCCCCTCCTTCCCGCCCCACCTTCCCCTACTCCCCTCGCTCCTCCTTTCCACCTCCTCCGCCCTCCCCCACCCCTCCCCGCCCCTCTCTCCACCCCCTCTTTCCCCACTCCGCTCCCCGGGCGGCGGGCGGTTCCCTTTCTCCGGCGTGTACAGATTTGGGCAGAATGTGGTTCCAAGGCTCTCGGTCAAGAATTCAGAGGAGGAAAGTTTGCTGGCAGCGCCGCCGCTCACACCACTCCCCGCCCCGGGGGCGGTCCTCGAAGCCGGGCCGCGCCGCCCGGGCTCCCCTTCCCGGAGCCTTCGCTCTTCCCCGGGAAGGCCTGGCCTTGCATAAGGGCCCGTGCGCCTGCCCCAGCCCTGTGGGCAGCGCACCCTGCTCTGCTCAGTTTAGCGAAGATTCTGCTCTTCAAACTTAATGCAGAAAAAAGGGGCAGCGATCCGTTTTATTTTAGGCAGGGAAATGAGGGCGCAAAAAGGAGACTGAGAGGGGCCAGAGAATAGGACAGCAGGTTCGTGCTGGTGGCAGGTGGATGGATGGAAGGTTCCTTGAGAGCGGAATTTCCTATTTGGACGCCTGTGCAGAGGGAGGTGGCTGTGAAGATCAAGTAGCCTTGATAACGCGAAGGTGGCCTGGACAACAGAAGCCCCAGGGAAGGAAAGGGGGCGGGACTTCTGCTGCCAGAAGGGATGATCACTATCCGGATCTTCAGTGGGACCCGCGCCTCCGCCAGGGCTTGTAGAGGGGATGAGGGTGTGGGCCGTATGCAGGGAGCACCGTGCCTGCGTCTCCAGCGGCGAGCCCGGCTACAGCAGGCACACCAGAAACAGCTAACGCGTAGGCACTGTGCCAAAACTTTGCCAACTCTGTTGCATTTATTCCTTAGAACAACTGAGCCCTCCTTACTCCCATTTTACACACGGTGATGCTGAGGCCTGGATGGGCTAAGTGTCTTGACCATGACCACACAGCTCTTTGCAGCCGACTGAGGACTCAAACCTCGGACTCCAAAACTCATGCTATGGGACGACTTCGTATTTGGGAGGCCTAAGACAAAAGGGTTCAGCTTTGGGGCAGAGTGAAGGGACCCTGTGTTTGGAGGATAGGCAGGTAGGCTTGGAGCAGGTGGATATGTATGTGCTCACAGTTCTCTCTCACTCACATTTCACCATGGACACAGCGGATCTTTACCCCTCAGGATGTTACTGACGCGATTCATTAGCAGGAGTTTCTGAATTCCTGGACTTTCTCCTTGAGGAGCTGTTGTCTCTGGTTCTTCAGGGAAATTCCCTGTGCCCAAGGCTGGTATCCATACGCATAGTTACTGGAGTAGCAGATGGGATTAAAAACAATTCTCCAAATTTCCATTTTTCTGGGAATTCGTGGGATTCCTGGCCCACATATATTTTATAAGGGGCCTAACCTGGAGCCTAAGGATGTGGGTGTCTAGGAGTAATGATGAGGGGACATTCTTCAGTCTAGTATGAATGTGTGTCCCTTTGCTGCTTTTCCCCAGCAGCTATGAAACACACCTGATACTGTTAGGCCCCTCTGATTGTTTCTTTCTAAAGGGTTTCGAGATCCCACTAAGGATTTTCTTTTTTTGTATGGTTCAGTTGCTATTTTAACATCTACACACTCATAACACCTACATCTTAACATCTACACACTCATACGAACCCAGAAGACACCCTAAATTCTCCCCAAAAGTGAGAGAAAGATTTGACATCCCAGCCTACTAAGGAAGTCAGTGGGAAGCCTGGTTCTCAAATCAAATGTCTACACAATGTTCCAACAGAGTACAGAGGAAATCAGTGTTTAAGAGGCCGTGTGGTGGGATAATACCTTAGGGTGCTATCTAATAGTTCATTTATTTCTAAACTAGTGTAACTGCCATATTGATAATTAAATATCCCATAGGAGCTCTAGGAGGATCTCCTTCTGTTATCCCTTCTCCATTTATTTTTAGGGTAGGAACTGAAGCCACCAAAAGGCTTACTACACAACCCAACACCCAAGCCTTGTTTTGGGGCAGGGGTCAGTGGATCTGTGGCTCCTCAGGCTGACATCTAAGTGAAGAAGGAAGCTGGCTCCGCCCAACAACTCCTACAAAGGAAGGGCCATGGTTGGGGGCGGTGGGGGGTGGGCGGTAGGGGGGAGATGGGGGTAGGTATTCAGTGGTTCTGGGCAGCTGATTCATTCACAACAGAATGGCCATTTTCTCCAGCATGGCCAACTATCCCTTGTCTTTTTGCCATGACAGCCTAGAAGGTAGAAGCTAGGGCTAAGGCTGCTGCTAAGGAATTCTTCCTCCTACAGGGGCCTAATATTAGGCTTTCCTTATATTGTGGAGGGGGCCCTGGAGGGTGGTTAGAGACTCTCTTCCTTCCTGCTGGGCAGCCTGAAGAGGAGCAAGAGGATCTGGTGAGCAAAATGAAGCAAAGCTTAGGGTAGTGCCTGGAGCTGACAACCCAATTCCCTGCTGAACAGCATGCAGTTGGCTCAGGGCTGTTCCCCACCTGGGAGCTTCCTGCCACCCACAGGCTACCCGGCACACACTACTGGGTCAATGGTCCAGGCCTGTCTGCCACCACAGCGCCCTGTGCCAGAGACCTTTCCTGGCCTCTGCTGGATCACATGCCTAATGTCATTCCTAGGGACTCCAGAGGCAAGTCCAGGCTAATATGCTCTGGGAAAACAATGGACGATGTATGTGTTTGCCTTTTGACCTAGGTAAATGATACCTGGATCCCAGGTCTGGCTCTGGGGCAGGGGAGCTTCAGGCCTGGCTATGGCAGAACTCTAAAGGAGGTACATTGGGTTTTCACCACCTCTTAAATCATCTCAGAGAGAGAGAGAGAGCCACTTACTTTCACATGCACAAGCTGCTGCTGGCTCTGTCACAAGAAGATGAACTACAAGTAGTAAAATCAAGATGAAGTCCTGTGTAAATCTTTGCAGCTTACAAAGATTGTAGAAAGTTGAAGATGAAAGGGATATTAAAGAGCATCTTATTCTACCGCCGCATTTTGCAGCTGTAAGAACCTCGGCCCAGGGAGGGGGATTTGGGAAGCCACCATCACACAGCTGCTCCATGGCAGGAACTGTGCTGACTTTCTGTGGCTATTGCCATGACACCCAGCATTGTTTGACTTTTGAAGATAGTAAGGGAGAAAGCAGGCCTTCCAGCGTCTTCACCTCCCACGACGTTTATTGTTTCCAGCTGTTAAAAATTGGCCCTTTAAAAATGGGTCACCCTGCCAGTCATTGAAGGTCACTGTGGCGGGGAGTGGTGATTTAGAGGGCTGCAGAACAGGCAGGTGATTGGAGGCATAATTGCCAGTCTCCTCCCTGGCACCTGGGATTTCTGTCATTCAAGTCCCTGAGTGTGTGCCCTCAGTAAATACTAACCCACAGAGTCAATTGCTAACTGCAGTCATCTGTGCATTTGCCCTCTGGGGACAGAAAGCCGAGGGAAAATGCTATTTCCTAATCTAGTTGGCCTTGGATGGGGAGATGTTTTTGCCTAATGGAAGCCTTCGAAAAGTAAATATTGTGTATTTAGGACCTACAGTGCTCCCCAGGATGCTGTAAGGGACCTGGTTATAAAGAAAAAAAAACCTCACAGATGGCTTTGTCTTTGTCTTTGTCTAAGTCCTTTTGGTTCCAAGTAATCAACTTGAGCTGACTTAAGCATTAGGGGACATATTAGAGTATAGCAGTATCTCATGAAGTTCAAGGGCAGACTGGCCTCCAGGTAACCTGAGAAGCTGCTAGGAACCTAGGCAGCCCACCTTCTCCAGCCTTCTCCTCTGCTTCACATCTCTGCAATCCACTTTCTTCTCTGTGAGTAGCTGGGTGGAGGATAATCCCTCAATAACTACCACATCTGCATCTTCTCTCCTAAAGAGATTAGCCAAAGGTGAGTGGCTGTCCTCATTCCAATACTAAATTCCTGGGAGAGGGAATTTGGTTGTCCCAGCCTGGGTCAGGTGCACAGCTTGATCCAATCAGGCGTGCCCTGGAGAGGGTGCTCTGAGACAGGCACATCTGGGGACGCTCAACCTCATGCAAGACCGAAGGGCAGTTCTCCAGGAAAGAAGAGAGGAGCGTGGAGGGCAGACATTTCAAATATGCGTTATAGGCTTCAATCAAATTAGTTACTGATATAGAAAAATGGCAATGTCTAAGTAGGGTGCTTGAGAAACGGTTCTCAAGAGAGAACTGTAGAGATTTTGACTATTTGCCTAACTTCCTGGATGATAAATTGTCTATCATGGAACTGTTATCTTTTTTTTTTTTTTTTTTTTTTTTTTTGAGACGGAGTCTCACTCTGTTGGTAAGGCTTGAGTACAGTGGCATGATCTCGGCTCACTGCAACCTCTGCCTCCCAGTTTTAAGTGATTCTCCTGCCTTAGCCTCCTGAGTAGCTGGGATTGCAGGTGCCCACCACCACGGCTGGCTAATTTTTGTGTTTTTAGTAGAGATGGGGTTTCAACATGTTGGCTAGGCTGGTCTCGAACTCCTGACCTCAAATGATCTGCCTGCCTCGGCATCCCAAAGTGCTGGGATTACAGGCATGAGCCACCACACCCAACCAGAGCTGTATCTTTTTATATAGTAGATTTCTTGCAATGTAACCCCTATCCTCTGGACTTTGTGTAAAAAGCTCATTCAGATGATCTCAGGAGTGTCTTAATCTTTTATGTGACTGACTATCATATATATTTTCATTCTTTTGAGGTATGTTTGCTAAGTGGATATTGAAAATGAAATCAAAGTATAATTTTAAACTTGTGTTGAAATGTATCTATATAAGTACATGTGCACACTTACCTACCTTGTTAAACACCCATCCTGCTTTCCAAAGGATTTGAAGCAACATCTAATAAAAACACAGAAAAAATATGGCCAAGAGCTGTTAACACCAAAAAAAGAAGTAAAGGGCAAGTCGCAAACAGATTACAGTTGAGCAAAGCTGCAAAGGACTGTCATGCCAGGCCTGAAGTGATTGCTAAATGTAGTTCTGAACTTTCTGGCATTCAAAGCCCAAACTAGTGTCTACTCTTTGGTCCTCAAAACCCTTTCAGAGGATCCACAGATCAAAACGATTTTCATAATAACACCAAGACACTGTTTGCATCTTTCATTGTCATTCTCTCTTTCTCTGTTTTTTTTTTTTTTTTTTTTTAAGATGGGGTTTCATCATGATGGCCAGGCTGGTCTTGAACTCCTGACCTCAGGCGATCCACCCACCTCAGCCTCCCAAAGTGCTAGGATTACAGGTGTGAGCCACTGCGCCCAGCCTCATTGTCATTCTCTTAGGAGTATACAGTGGAGTTTTCCAGAAGGCACATGCCATGTGCATCACCACAGACTGAATGCAGAAGCAGACATGAGGATCTAGCTGTCTCTACTAAGCCAGACATTCAGCACATTTAAAAGTGTAAAACAATGCCACTCTCCTCACTAACTTTTTTGTTTTGGAAAATAGGTCTTTCATGAAATATTAATTATGTTGATATATTATGGGTTTGTTGTTATTTTAAATGAATAAATAATTTTTGATTTAGTTTCTAATACTGTAAACATTGACGGATATATATTGTATAAGCAAAAACTCTTTGGGGTTCTCAACTATTTTTAAGAGTATAGAGGGGTCATTAGAGAACTGCTGCTCAAGAATATTAGTGGTATTTAAAGAGCTTCTGCACAGAAAAAGAAACTATCAACAGAATAAACAAACTACAGAATGGGAGAAAATATTCACAAACTGTGCATCTGACAGTGGGCTAACATCCAGACTCTATAAGGAATTTAAACACTTCAATGAGTAAGAAATAACCCCATTAAAAAGTGGACGAAGGGGCCGGGCACAATGGCTCACCACTGTAATCCCAGCACTTTGGGTGGCCGCGGTATGAAGCCTGTCTCTACTAAAAATACAAAAAATTAGCCAGGTGTGGTGGCACACGCCTGTAGTCCCAGCTACTCCAGAGGCTGAGGCAGGAGAATCGCTTGAACCCCGGAGGTGGAGGTTGCAGTGAGCTGAGATCGCGCCACTGCACTCCAGTCTGGGGGACAGAGCAAGACTCCATCTCAAAAAAAAAAGTGGGCAAAGAACATGAACAGACACTTCTCAAAAGAAGACATACAAGCAGCCAACAAATATGAAAACATACTCAACATCACTAATAATTAGAGATATGCAAATTAAAACCACGAGGAGCTACCATCTCACCCTAGTCAGAATGGCTATTATTAAAAAGTCAAAAAAAAAAATAGCAGATGCTGCTGAGGCTGTAGAGAAAATGTAATGCTTATCTATTGTTTATGGGAACATAAATTAGTCCAGCCACTGTGGAAAGCAGTTTGGAGACTCCTCAAAGAACTTAGAACTACCATTTGACCCAGCAGTCCCATTACTGGGTATATATCCAAAAGAAAATTAATCTTTCCACCAAAAAGACACAAGTGCTGGTATATTCACTGCAGCACTCTTCACAATAGCAAAGACATGCAGTCAATTTAGGGGCCCATCAATGGTGGCTTGGATAAAGAAAATGTGGTACACATACACCATGAAATACAGCCCAGCCATAGAAATGAATGAAATTATGTTATTTGCAGCAACATGAATGCAGCTGGAGGCTGTTAGCCCAAGTGAATAATGCAGGAACAGAAAACCGAATACTGCATTTTCTCACTTATAAGTGGGAGCTAAACATTGAGTACACGTGGACATAAAGACGAAAACAATAGACACTGGAGACTACTAGAGGGAGGAGAAAGGGAGAGAGTCAAGGGCTAAAAAACTACGTATTAGGTACCATGCTCACAACCTCGGTGATGGGATCATTTGTACCCCAACCTCAGTGTCACACAATATACCCATGTAACAAATCTGCATATGTACACCCTGAATGTAAAATAAAGGTTGAAATTTATTTTTAAAAAGATTATTACTATTATTTAATCATCCATATCAGTTCATTCTCACAATGCTATATATTAATAAAACTACCTGAGACTGCGTAATTTTTAAGGAAAAGAGGTTTAATTGACTGGCTGTTCTGCATGGCTGGGGAGGCCTCAGGAAACTTGCAATCATGGTGGAAGAGGAAGCAAGGCATGTCTTACATGGTGGCAGGAGAGAGACAGAGCAAGGCAGGGGGTTGGGGGATACATGCCACACTTTTAAACCATCAGATCTCATGAGAAATCACTATCACGAGAACAGCATGAAGGAAACTGGCCCTGCGATCCAATCACCTCCCACCCCCCGACACGTGGGGATTGCAATTTGAGATGAGACTTGGGTGGGGACACAGAGCCAAACCATATCATGCATCTGAGATGCTGATTTTGTCCCTACAGATTTTTTTTCCAGAAGACATTGGTCACATCTACACTTGATCCCCTACAAAACTGAGATTTTTTTTTAGGAATAGATGAAGTAGCACTTTTGTACACATACATTCATTTATTCCTCATTCTATCTGCTCAAGACATAGTTATTGAACACCTGTTCTACCTATGCCAGGTAACATGCTTGACTCTGGGAACAGAGTGAAGGGCAAGACACACATGGGCCTTGACTTCATGAAAGTTAGGATCTAGCTTGCAAAGGAACGACAGTATGACTTAAAAACAATATAGGGTCAAGGTAAAATTAATCCAGATGGAAACCGCTTTTATTTGTCTTCACATAAACTACCAATTTTTTTTTTTTTTTTTTTTTAAACCTGCTATTTATTTCGTTGAGTCTGAAGACTTAAGAAATTTCTAGGCAGGAGAATATCATGTGCCAGGTATTGGATTTACTGGTGATTTAACTTACAGCAGCCCTAGTCTGTTATTGTGTTTAAAGGTATGGTATGTTTTGAGAAAACTCAGCCAAGGTAAACAAAAATCCATGTTGGAAAGTATTATATTTGTGCTGGGCATGGTGGCTCACACCTGTAAGCCCAGCACTTTGGGAGGCTGAGGCTAATGGATCACCTGAGGTCTGGAGTTAGAGACCAGCCTGACCAACATGAAGAAACCTCATCTCTACTAAAAATACAAAATTAGCCGGGCGTGGTGGCACATGTCTATAATCCCAGCTACTCAGGAGGCTGAGACAGGAGAATCGCTTAAACCTGGGAGGCGGAGGTTGCAGTGAGCCGAGGTCGCACCATTGCACTCCAGCCTGGCAACAAGAGTGAAGCTCCATCACACACACACACACACACACACACACACACACACACACACACACAGTATTACATTTGTATTACAAAAAGATTTTTCATTCTGGAAATGTAAGACTTATGGAGGGGTTGATCAATAACTTGATTGATGGAATGATTGAGCAGTTCATTGTGTATTTAAAACATGATTCAGATGATCCCAGTTGACTCAGTTTTTCGGTTATATGTACAATGCATTTAGGAAAACAAAAGTGTATTGCACAGTTGCAGTAGAAAAGGAAGAAGCACGCTTCCAGGTGTGGCTGGTGTCTGCTGTTAGACAAACCCCCAGAATGGGAGGAAAAGTCTAGAGCTGGTAAAAGGGCAGTGCCAAAGAACATATAAACTTCAAAGTTTAAGTGGAACTTAATTTCTTTGACAGCATGGTTGAGCAGAAGGTCAAGGCAGTGCTTATAAATTTCAGTAAGACATTAGACAAAAATCTTTCGTAGTGTTCTTGTTGATTAGCTAATGGGGAGATGTAGGGTAAATCATGGTACAATTAGATTGATTTGCAGTTACCTGGTTGAACAACCATTTCCCAAAAGTCTTGGTAATACATCCATTTCAACTTTGACATGGTTCTTTACAGGCTCATCGTGGGGCTCTATCTTCAGCCTCACTCAATACAATATTGTTATAAGTCACATGCTGGTGAAATCTATTGTTGACACACAGATAAGAGGAATAGTTTATACAGTAAGATGCTAGAACCAGAGGCCAAAAACATTTTAAAAGACTGGAGAAACGTGTCAAATTTAATGAGATAGAATTTAATAGGATAGCATTCCACATTCAGGCCCCTTAAAAGCTACCTAAAGAAGTTTATGATGTTTGGAACATGGCATATTTAAATGGCATCAGAATGAGGCAAATACATTAACGTATCTGAACCAGGCCCAGTGTCGCATATCTATAGTCCAAGCTATTTGGGAGGCTGAGGCGGGAGGATTGCTTCAGTCCAGGAGTTTGAGTCCAGCCTGGGTAACATAGTGAGGCCCCACCTTTAAAAAAAAAAGTATCTTTAAAGACTTTTCTATGAGTAAGCCACCACTTGATTTATAGGATGAGGTTTCCTGAAGCTTCTTGATGTCAATAGGTCTTAGGCCAGGGGACAAGAGGGTGAGGCTGTGGAAGAACCCTGCATAGAAAGTATTGTTTAAGGGTGTAGTATGTGGCTGGGCACAGTGGCTCACGTCTGTAATCCCAGCACTTTGGGAGGCCGAGGCAGGCAGATCATGAGGTCAGGAGTTCGAGACCAGCCTGATCAACATGGTGAAACCCTGTCTCTACTAAAAATACAAAAATTAGTGGTGGCGGGCACCTGTAATCCCAGCTATTCAGTAGGCTGAGGCAGGAGAATCGCTTGAATCTGGGGGGTGGAGGTTGCAGTGAGCAGAGACAGCACCACTGAAGTCCAGCCTGGGTGACAGAGCGAGACTCTAAAAAAAAAAAGTGCAAAAAAAAGTGGAATATACGAAAGAAAACAGCAAACTCAATAAACGACTTTCTAAAATGTGACGAGAGGCTTCAGATTATATTAATAGAAATATAATGTCCAGAATAAAGAAGGGGATGTTCCTGCTTTACTCTGTCCAGTTAGACCCCACTTGGAGTACTGGAGGCAATTCTGGGTGACTATCTTTTACAGAGACTTTGACCAGCTAAAATATAAAGAGAACATAGCAGTGAAAATGGAAAGGGTCTTGAAATCATGTCATGTCCCTGCTTTCAAAGTGTGGCACTACTGGCTACCCCTCAGAGCTCCCTTCCTACTTCTTTCCCTCACTGTTTCCGTGCTGGCCTCGTTGATGCTCCCCAGACATCAGACATTTATCATTGCAGGGTCTTTGTTTTTCTCCCTAGATACTGACACTGGCTTATCCCCTCAGTTCAGAGATTTTTTTTGAAAGTCAGGTCCTTGTCCAAATGTTATGTCCTCAATAGGACCTCTCTTACCTCCCAACCTAAGGAAACACTATCATTCCCTGTCTCTTTACCTTGCCTTTCCTTTTATGTATTTATCACTACCTGACATTACATTATAAATGTACTTATTTAACTGTTTCTTTTCTGTCTTCCTCAATAGAATATACATTCCAGGAGGGCTGTGGCTTTGTTTTCCTCTTCCATCCTTCAGCCATCCTCGGTACACGATAAGCAATTTTTTTTGGAATAGGGTCTCTGTCACCCAGGTTGGAGTGCAGTGGCGCCATCTTGCCTCACTGCAGCCTCGACCTCCTGGGTTCCAGCGTTTCTCCCACCTCAGACCCTCAAGTAGCTGGGACTACAGGCATCTGCCACCACTCCCGGCTAATTTTTTGGTACTTTTTGTAGAGACAGCGTTTCACTATGTCACCCAGGCTAGTCTTGAACTCCTGAGCTCAAGCAATTTGCCTGCCTCAGCTTCCCAAAGTGCTAGGATTACAGATTACCGGCATGAGCCATGGCGCCCGGACCTCAATAAGCAATTTTTTTTTTTCAGACAGTGTCTTGCTCTGTCGCCCAGGCTGGAGTGCAGTTGTGCGACCCTGGCTCACTGTAACCTTTGCCTCCTGGGTTCAAGCGATTCTCCTGCCGTAGCCTCCCGAGTAGCTGGGATTACAGGCATGCACCACCAAGTTCAGCTAATTTTTGTATTTTTAGTAGAGGGTGGGTTTCATCGTGTTGGCCAAGCTGGTCTCGAACTCCTGACCTCAAATGATCCACCTGCCTCGGCCTTCCTAAGTGCCGAGATTACAGGCATGAGCCACTGCATCCAGCCACCATAAGCAATATTTGATGGATTCAAGGAATAAAACGAGGCCATACTGCAAACCTACAAAAGGAAAGCTAAAAGCATTCAAACACGTGAAGGAGCTACTTTGTGGAAGAGGTTTTTCCCACATGGCCAGGATAGAATGATGAGTAGGTGCTGAAGGAAAAAAAGATTCGAGAATCTCAGGCTCTGTGAAAAAAACATTTCCAAGAGTTGGAAAGGGTGGGTCACTGGGGTCGTCCCTGCCACTGGTTGTATTTCCACAGATTTCAGAAAACCACTTGTCAGGGGTACTGTTTGGATTTTGAATTCGATGATACTTAAGATTTTTCCTTATTCGGAAATTTTATGAGATTGTCACAGGTCAGGCCACCTCCTTCTTATTAAAAAGTATTTTTAAAATTTGATCTACTGAAGTAATTTTCCTATGTGAACATACCTTCAATGTTTTAAATGTGACCGTGGATTCAATTTATAGAAATTATGCCCATTTTCTGAAGTACAGTTTGGACTATGTGAGATTTAGAAGAGAAAGATTTTGGTTTCATGGGAAGTATGTATCACTCCGAAGGCATCTTAAGAATGATCAGGATGTATGTAACTTTTCTTTTATCTACATAACCAATGTGCTCACCACCCTTATAAATAGTCATAAATGTTGCTTTCTGGGTATCTTTCTAGATAAGACATTGCATCTGTTCCAAGGAGAATGATTTTAGCACTCATCAGCTGAGAAAGGAAATGAATTCTCCCATTGTAACTACTAAGGTAACTTAGATATCTAGTCAGTCGTACCCTGGTATGGACGGACAGACAAGAGTAAACAAGATTCAGTCCTGCTTCTTCAACGAGGCAAAAGTTTTCTTTCTTTCTTTCTTTCTTTTTTTTTTTTTTTGATGGCAGTGAATGTTTAATACTAACACAGCTCTCAGAGGAAACTAAACAGGGGTCTGGTGTTTTTATAAAGCAAAATAGACAAACAAAGAAACATAACAACGTTTGTAGAGGACTGTGTGTTTTTGACTTACAGGAAAGAGACAAAATATCAGTGCAGAAGGACTCCAGGCAGCTTCCAGCTCAGATCCCCAGCGCTGACTCACTCCCACCGTCCTGGAGCAGGCCAGGAGCTATGATACTGCCCAAAAGTGTGTCCTGGGAATTTGTGATCATTTCTCTGGCTATGTGATGAGATTTTTTGCTGCCTAAAAACCATGAGGTTAGAACCACATGGCTAGTGTTCTGTTAACCTACTAAGTGAGAAAATAAAGTCTTTCCTGGAATTCTGAATTTTAAAAACTTATTTCAAAATGCAAGCAAAAAAAAAAAAAAAAGAAAAAAAGCCCAAACATAATGTCAGCACATTAAAAACAAGCAAACAACAAGAACAACAAAAACTCAACAAAAACTGAGCTACATAAAGGTAGACAAAGAGATATCAGCCAGATTCTAGAAGAGTTTCATGAGAAGAGAAGGGAAGTATGAGGATGTTTGACACCAGTTCCTAGCAACTTCCCAGAAAACAAATTTGTAGTGAAACAGGATCAGTGAAGGCAGAGCAGACCCAAGATCATGATTTGGGATGCCTCTATTATTCCCAAGAAAGAGGACAACTGGTGTTCTTCCCTGGTCATGAGCACCAGACAGTGACTTTCCTATGTGACTCTGTATCACAGGGCTTTGGGTCTGACCGCATACCCCAGTGCTAGTCGCAGAGCCTGTATCCTGGTTCTTCTTATGCCCCACAATCAGTGGGATCCAGACACGTAACAGACTAGGGTCTGCTTGTTTATGCATTTACGGGCTCACTATCTGTACTGGGCCCCAAGCTCCTTAAGGACAGGAAGGAATTTTGTCCGCCACGGTATTCCCTGCATCTAGCATAGCTCCAGTCCCAGAGTCAGCGCCCAGTAAAGATTTTTCAAATGTTACTATTGAATGAAGCAAAAGGTCCAAAGAAATGCAAAGCTGGCATTACTCCTAACCAGAGGCAAAGTGTGCACGCTTGGTATGAGAGAGGATTTCCCCCTGCGGTGTCTTGAATTTTCAAGTACTGGGCACCAGAAGTCACCTTGTCGCCTGGTAACTCATTTCTTCAGTAATGTGAGTAGCCAAGGCGGGATCTTTGCTCACTACTGAACCCCCTCTACAGTGCCTAGCACCCGGGAGATGATCAGTAGACATTTGTTGAATAAAAGAATAAAAGTGACTGCTCTTGGCCTGACTTCTGCCTAGCAGGCTGCCGTCGTCACCCAATAAAATGGGCCTCTTTCAAAACAGGACAAGTTAGGAAACGGAATTTCCCTAAAAGGGAAAGCCAGTAGGGTGGCAGGCCCCTTTCGCTACCCTTTCTGAGACGGTGACAAGGAGAAAGACGGGAAAGGGGAGAAAACTTCCCAGGGTGATGGGTCCTGCACTGCCCTTTGATCTTGGGTTTGAAAGGTGACCCGACCCTCCTGGCCATAAAACCCCAGCAACTGGAGCCAGTAGGTTTGGAGGCCGGCAAGGCATTTCCTCCCCACATGACGAGGTGGCTTTCTCCGCGGCTAGCCGCAGCGCGCGCAGCTGCCGGCGTTTCAAAGGTGAGGACCGGCAGCCTCGCGGCCCGGCTGCGGTGCGCTCTGGGCGCGGGCGGGCAGGGGGTGGTGCCCGCTCCGGCTCCCGCCACACCTCCCCTGCCCGTCCCCTCCTCCTCGCGCCTCCATTTGGTGAACTCACAATAGGGTTCCAAGCCAGGAAAGAGACACCTGCCGGTGGCACGCGGCAATGCGGGGCCCGCGAGCCCTCCCGACCAGCAGGCCAGGCCGAGGCCAGCGCGGAGAACCCGGCAGAGCGGGCCGCGCCGGGACTGCGCGCACTTCTCCTTTGCGAGCCTTCTTCATTCAACTTCCAAGGACATAACATGATGTCTTCTTTACACGCTCTTCCAACCATCTTGCAACAAACACAGGTCCACGTATGGGGGAGCCCAAATGTCCCGCCAGCCTGACCCCCAACGCTGACCGCTCCCGGAGCTGCTGAGCCAAGATATCGCTAGAGCGTTGCTCTGCAGTCCGCGGGCATTAAAAGACAGAAAGCAAAGCCTCATTCGATTTCTTTTAAGTTCCCTTAGGGTGGCCAGATTGTTCTCTGGTGAACATTTCCCTATCCCCTGCTTTAGACAAAGACTATACTAGTGCTTACGCCTGTGTGTGCGTCTGTGCGCGCGTGTGTGCTTGTGAGTATATGAGAGAATGTGTGGACATGAAAGTGACCAACTGGCCGGGCGCGGTGGCTCAAGCCTGTAATCCCAGCACTTTGGGAGGCCGAGGCGGGTGGATCACGAGGTCAAGAGATCGAGACCATCCTGGTCAACATGGTGAAACCCCGTCTCTACTAGAAATACAAAAAATTAGCTGGGCATGGTGGCGCGTGCCTGTAATCCCAGCTACTCAGGAGGCTGAGGCAGGAGAATTGCCTGAACCCAGGAGGCAGAGGTTGAGGTGAGCCGAGATCGCGCCATTGCACTCCAGCCTGGGTAAAAAGAGTGAAACTCCGTCTCAAAAAAAAAAAAAAAAAAAGAAAGTGACCAACTATATTAGCAGTCACAGTGAGAGAAGCAAGCGTCAGATGAGAACAGGGGGGAGAGAGAAGTAAGAAAGGAAAAGAAGGAAAGAAAGAAGAAAGGAAAAAGAGAAAGAGAGAAAAGAAATGTAGCAAGAACGCTGCATAAGGACAACTCACTATGAGCTGGGACTCTGGGAGCCCAGTTTAGTTGGAAAGGCAGGACTAACTCCATAATCATTATCACAGACTTTCATTGCCACCTAGTACTAGAAGAAAGAGCTCCATAAAGGCTGGAGAAGTAAAGTCTTCTGGGCTTTACAAGCGAACTGGTCTGGAGGTCGTGCCTTCAGAATGGGGTCACCTGGGCGAGAGGAAAGTTTAAAGGATGGCTCAGTTCACTGAGGAAGTAAGTGTGGTGAGAGAAGATCAGACAGACTAGGGGAGGACAAAAATTCCAGAAACATACAGGGAATTGCTGGTCAGAGAGGGAAGAAAACGAAGACAGTGCAGAGTCATTTAGGCACAGAGAAGAGAGATTACAGAAAGAACTACTGGAGAGAGCTGGCCTTGGGCAGGGTTTTCCAAACCATTAGAGGGCTCTGAACCAATATGGTTGTGAAACCAGCACTTCAAAGGATAATGCAAAATGTCAGAGTGGGCTGGGCACAGTGGCTCATGCCTGTAATCCCAGCACTTTGGGAGGCTGAGTGATAGCAGCCTGGGCAATATAATGAGACTGTCTCAATTTTTTATACATGTATATATATAAGGCCTGGTGCAGTGGCTCATGCCTATAATCCCAGCACTTTGGGAGGCCGAGGTTGGCGGATTGCTTGAGGTCAGGAGTTGGAGATGAGCCTGGCCAACATGGTGAAACCTCATCTCTACTAAAATTACAAAAATTAGCCAGACTTGGTGGTGCACGCCTGTAGTCCCAGCTACTCAGGTGGCTAAGGTAGGAGAATCACTTGAACCTGAGAGGCAGAGGTTGCAATGAGCCAAGATTGCACCACTGCACTCCAGCCTGGGCGATGGAGCGAGAGCTTGTCTCAAAAAAACAAAATAAAAACAACAGCAAAAGAAAATGTCATAATGTATCTCAAGTAGCAAAGGTAGTTTCCTGAAACTTCTGTTTAAAAATATATTTTGGGGTGGCACAATATAATCTCTGTGACATTCTTAATAAAAAAAAGGCATAACCTCAGTTCAATCATGAAAAAAACATCATACAAACCAAAATGGAGGGACATGTAACAAAACAGGGCTTCAAAAGTGTCAAGGTTGCCCGAGCGCGGTGGCTCACACCTATAATCCCAGACTGTGGGAGGCCAAGGCGGGCAAACCATGAGGTCAGGAGATCGAGATCATCCTGGCTAACATGGTGAAACCCTGTCTCTGCTACAAATACAAAAAATTAGCCAGGTGTGGTGGCACGCACCTGTAATCCCAACTACTTGGGAGCCTGAGGCAGGAGAACCGTTTTAAACCTTGAGGTGGAGGTTGCAGTGAGCTGAGATCATGCCATTGCACTCCAACCTAGATGACAGAGTGAGACTGTCTCAAAAAAAAAAAAAAAGTGTCAAGGTCATGAAAGTCAAGGAAAGACAGGAAAAAGTCACAGACTACAGGAGACTAAATAGACATGACAGCTGAATGCAATGTGCAGGGTCCTGAATAGGACCCTGGAACTGAAAAGGGACATCAGTGGAAAGCTGGTGTCTTCAGTTTGGCTGATAGTATCATACCGACATTGATTTCCTGATTATGACAATTGTACTATGGTTATAAAAGTTGTTAATAGTAGGGGAAGCTGGATGAGGGATATATAAAAATTTTTTGCACTATTGTTGCAACTTTTCGGCAAGTCTAAAATTAGTTCAAAATAAAAAATGTATTTTTGTAAGTGTGAATGACAGGGGCTCATGACATAGAATTTGTTTCTTATAATGAGCGGTGGTGGAAGATGTTCACAAGCCACTTCCCTTGGGAGTAGAAGGTGTCCGGAGGTACCAGCCTGGGCCAGGCGGCGAGGGGAGCTCCTGGAGCTGAGGTTCCTGGAGGGTTTAGGGGTGTAATGGGGGTGAGTGAGAAGCTGCTGGTAAAAGATCATGGTCAGATTTGGTGGTAACTGGAATCATCACGGTGCCTCTAGGCATTTCAGTCCAAGCCACCTATCTGCTGTTTGACAGAGGCTGTAGATTCCAGAAGGTCGGGGAACTCTGACCGCATGAAGTCTGAGAGGTGGGCATCCGGGATCCTGAAGCTGTCACTATGCTATTCTGTTATAATCTCAAGCAGCCACTTTGCGGGAAGTGATATGCGAGGAAGAGAGACTGTTAGAGAACTGGTGGTGTTTGATAGTCCAGGGTTGTGTTATTGCTTTGATTTTTTTTGTTTGTTTGTTTTGGTGAAGGAGGAACTAATTTCAGCCGTAAACCATAGTTTCTCTGACTCCCCAAGGCTGTTGGCAGATAAATGTCTCTTTTTCTCCGGGAATCTTTCAAGCAACTTAGCAAAATAAAGGGTCTGGTGAGGCAGCTGCTTCTAACATCTATACCACTGCCTTGAAAACATATGGAATTAGAACAGCAGTTTTCGACTGGGGGTGACTTTGTCTCCCAGGAGACATTTGGCAATGTCAGGAGACATTTTCAGTTGTCACACTGGGAGAGGGTATATATGTGTGTATGTTACTGGCATCTAGTGGGTAGAGGCCAGAGATGCTGTAAACATCCTGTCATGCACAGGACAGCACCCCGCCAATCCCACCACCACCAGCACAGTGTAAAATCACTCAGCCCAAGATGTCCTTAGTACTGAGAATCAGAAACCCTGAGTTAGACGGGATGAAAAGCTGACATCTGTTTACAGTCCAGAAAGTTGCCTGGGTGCTTTTCACAAAAGAAAGGGTTTTAAGTTTCATTTCTTGGCTTGATTTCAAGTGGATAATTATAACCTGCCTACTTAAAATTTACACTTTAATTTTCAGTGGGTATCTTTCGTCAGTTCATGCTTAAACAAGCTAAATGTGGCTGTGTTCTTGACAACAGGGCAATACTCCATGGCTGAGTCGGTTACAGGTCAACGTGGGTGAAACAATTGGTCTGCAAAGTGATTGAAGCCTTTGGGGGCTAAAAAGCACTAAAACAAGAAACCTGGGATATTATCATCATTATTAATTATTAGTGATATTACAGCACTTATTCAGCCACTCTCAGGATTCCCACAGGATTCCCATTAGTGCTAAGGTCAAAATCCGATTTCTGACCTTCAGTCCAACACCGGCTAGAATTAATATGTTAGCTTTTAGAAGCTGGGAGCTGTCACGCTGCACGTCCCTGCTGCTCCAGTGTTTGGGAGAGGCTTTGCACTGGCAACACTGAGCTTCAAAGGAAATCTTCAATCTTCTATCTGTACTCACTGTTCCCATATATAGAACAGAGCAGCACATACTTGTCTATTGCTTCAAGGCAAAAGCAAATTCTGAAGGTATTAAATAGAGTCTTACTTCAAGCAAACAAGAGAGCCCAGAGAAAGTTAAGGGTAAGGTTCTGTCCCTTTCCTTACGTGTTAACAATTAAAATAACATGTTTATTTTATTTTGTATTTATTTATTTGGAGACGGAGTCTTGTTCTGTTGCCCAGGCTGAAATGCAGTGGTGTAATCTCAGCTCACTGCAAACTCTGCCTCCTGGATTCAAGCAATTCTCCTGCCTCAGCCTCCGGAGTAGCTGGGATTATAGGTGTGCATCACCAAGCCCAGCTAATTTTTGTATTTTTAGTGGAGACGGGGTTTCACCATGTTGGTCAGGCTGGTCTCGAACTCCTGACCTTGTGATCCGCCCATCTCAGCCTCTCAAAGTCTTGGGATTACAGGCATGAGCCGCCACACCTGGCCTAGATTATAATAATTTAGAGTGGCAGAGTTTAAGATCAGAATCCAAGCTGATTGTAGACTGAAGGGTTATCATTTTATAAGCCACACAGATCAGTTTATGAAACCTGATTTGTCCTTTTTTTTTTTTTAACGGCATTTAAATGTTAAATAAGCCTGAACAACTACACAGAGGCAACAGGCATAAAAGAAGCAGGCTTAAAAAAAATTTTTTTTTAATTTTTGGTGTGTTTGTCCATTTTCTCTAGGATTTCTGTCTTCGGAAAGATAGTATCAATTTCATCTTTAGTAACCTGGAGTTTTGGCAAAGTGTGACTTCTGGAATTTTGAATGGTGATAGCTGTCGTTTCTCTGCTCTACACAGCTTTATTTAAATAGCTTTAAAATGGAGACTCCTCTGACATGACTCTTCCTTTAAAATCCATATAATTTCACAGTACAAATGCTACCTTTCATATATGGACAAGGTGCCACTGACTTTCTTGATTTTTTTTTTTTTTTGAGACGGAGTTTCACTCTTGTTACCCAGGCTGGAGTGCAATGGCGCGATCTCGGCTCACCGCAACCTCCGCCTCCTGGGTTCAAGCAATTCTCCTGCCTCAGCCTCCCGAGTAGCTGGGACTACAGGCATGCGTCACCATGCCCAGCTAATTTTTGTATTTTTAGTAGAGACGGGGTTTCACCATGCTGACCAGGATGGTCTCCATCTCTTGACCTCGTGATCCACCCGCCTCGGCCTCCCAAAGTGCTGGGATTACAGGCGTGAGCCACCGCGCCCGGCCTCTTGATTTTTTACTAGTTGATTTGTCTACACCCTCTCACGAGGGCCCTTAAAAACATGCCTTTCGAAGGTGTTAGCCAAGGCGAGGGGCAGAAAGTTTAGCCAAGGGACAGAGTGTGTCTTTGCAAAGCAAACTGGCACGTTCTAGACAGAGTCTGAAACCCTGGCTCTCCATGGGAATCATCACGACAGAGTTAATATTTATTGGCTATTGAATATGTGCCAATGAGTCCCAAATTTTTTGTGGAATGACTTATTTCAGCCTTGCCGCAACTCCTCTATTTTACAACCAGTAAAACTGAGGCTCCGAAAGGTCAGCTATTTTATTTATATAAAGTCAGGGAGCAGAAAAGACTCTGTGGGAATCTGAAACAAGCCATCTGTCTCTGGAGCCCTTGCTCTTGACCTTTTTCCCAACAAACGTGATCTTAAAAAACCATTAATTATATTAGCATGTGATTATTACATAGTTTGATTTTTAAATGTTTCACACTATTTTCACAACTGTTACCTCTTTTGCTCCAGAGGCATGATGGTAACTAAAATCCTGGAATGTGTCTTTTCTTAAAGATTAGATATGGAAAAGACAAAATTGCAAGAAACACCCTTCCCCAATGCAATGTTAACAGAAGCCCTACTTGAACAAATTTGGTGCCCCAGGAGATCACTTCAGTTTATTTTCCTTCTCCCCAAGATAAATGTAGGTGGTGGGCTGTTTTAGGGTTTCTTTCAGTACTGCTTTTCTTTTTCTACACTTTTCTTGAACATGATGCAATTGATACCCTTTTGAAGTTGAATTATACCTCTGGCGTCGCATTGCGTGAAGCATTTTACTCATGGCTGTGTTTTTGGAAGCTAAGTGCATGGCAGTAACAGCATGTTTGTCTTGGAGTTGAGACTTGAGAAGCATGTTCCTCCCTTGAACACAACCTGAGATGTATCACCTCCCCATCTGGGATTCCAACCTTAGGTACATAAGGGAGCCAGTGTGTAATCGTAAGAGACGATGGGAGTGAGAAGCCATTTTCCATTAATTTAGATGAAGGCTGATGAGGTGAAGGGCAGCCATCTATCATTTCTAGGGGGTTTTAGTACTAGTGTCATCCCCCAACTGCCTCCCTATTCATGATTCTACAAGTATGGGGGTCAAGAATGGTTGGCAAATCACCACTTTCAACAATGTCGATTTAGGCTTAAACGTGGCCATTCAGCATCAAGTTGATAACAAGTTGCTAAACAGACACATCTGTGTTTAGGAGAGCGGTGGCAACCTGCCGGCATGGCCTAGGGGGCCCTTGGAAATGGGTCCTCAGCGCTCCTTTCTCACCTGAGCGCTGGCCGCTCCCTACTCTGTGGCTGTACCAGGCAGCTCCTGCGTCTCTTTACTCCAGATGGGGTCAAAGGCAAGTCGTGGCCACATTTTGGAATTCCAAGGACTGGTTTCCTACTCCCTCTAGCCTGCAACTTTGAGATTTAGTGGTTCTAGGATGGATGATACGGTCCTGGGATGATAACCAATTCGTGCGACCAAACCTTCAAGACACAGAGGAAATTCAATGTCATCATTTAAAGCAGGAGACATTTTATTTTTGCTTCACCTCTCCATATGGATCCCTTGACCTGGGAAGCCTTCTTTCATTGCATCTCGTGAATTTCAATATTAATATATTCTTTCTTCAATATTCAGTCATCTCCCAGGAGCAGCTTTCCTCACCCACCTTCTGGATGGGATGTCTGCGCCACACCCCACACACCCTGGGCCTCCTTCAAATGCAGACGCACCACGCAGAGGTCTCCCAGCATGGCTTTGTCTGCCCTTCCCACTAAACTCTATTCAATCATTCTGGCTGATAGTAGGGGATCAATATATTTGTTCAATGAATGAATCATTCTTTCTGGTAGAGGAGCCTATTTGGGAAACACCTCAAGTCAGACTTCTTGGTGAATACTGAGGGCCTGGAACAAGCTGATCTGGGAATGCCCCGAATCCCCAGATCTATGTCTGAAGCCAGCTACCCCGTCCTGTGACCATTATCACTCGGCCGGTGTGCCATACGTTCTTCAGACTCTCCGTATTTCAATGCTATGAGCATCTCCGTCAGCTCTGGTGGTGTCAAAAGGGCCCCCAAGTAGCTCCTAACTCGCCAGTTAAACTTGGCCGTGATTGCAGTGGAGAAAGGTGCTAGACTCTTAGTTGAAGAAGTGGGATCGTGAGTGGGGCTAGGCCAACCGTGTGGGGTCTTTCATTTGTAGATTCTCTCATGGCTGCCTCGGTGCCCCAATGACTGACTTTTTCTTTTTTTTTTTTTTTGAGACAAGGGTCTCACTGTGTTGCCCAGGCAGTTCTCAAACTCCTGCAGTCAAATGATTCTCCTGTCTCAGCCTCTTGCAGGCACTGGCCACTGTGCCCGGCTTGCCTGCTTTTTAAAGGGGTGGAGCAATGCTTTAAGCTAGTGGCCGCATAGGACACAGCCATGCTGGGGAGAATTTTCCACTCAGAGACAGCCCCGCATGCAAGCAAAGGAGATGGCCTCCTTCTTATGAGATGAGAACAGAAACTGCTTAAAACGATTCCCTCATCACTCAGTGCACTGAAATTCTACCATAAAATCCAAGTATCTGCCTTGAGGGGCTTGTGGGCCTACAGTCTATTAACCTCTCCTAACACATTAGCATTAATTAGTTTGTTCAAGGACAGGTCTGTTTGCAGTGTGGAGGAAGGCCCCTGAAAGGTCTGTAATTGCAGAGATGAATAGAAACCTGGGCAGCGTGGGCAGCGTGCGGACCTGAGCTCAGGCCACGATCCTTCCCTTGTCTGGGTTTTAGCCCATCTCTTTGAGACTTCGGCTAAGCTCTCTGGCTGTGGAGTTTCATCCTTCAGTTTTGGATGGAGAGCACTCATTTTCTTTCTGGGCCCAAATGAAGTGCAAATACTTTAAACCGCCATCAAAAGCCAGGTGGGTCAGGTGCTATCAGTGACTAATCATGAAGCTGATCTCCTCCAGTCTCTGCACCCACCATGAGGGCAGCCCTTCCCATCACCTCCCCTACCCGCTGCAGGAATTAATCTCTCAGGCCGTCACACTCCCAGTGCATTTTCTTTTTATACCTCCATGTGTCACTTGGGGCTGTCTGCCTTGAATTAGAGTTGTCTGTGTACCTGTGCCTGGCAGCCTCCCCACGACTTGATGATTTGAGTGTCTGAGTGACAGAGCCATCTCTTTTTCCGTTTTCTATTCCTCACAGCACACTGCTCAGTAGTTTACATTTAGCTACTCAATGTGTGTTTTGAATTGAATGAAATGCAACAACTGGGATTTGGAGTTGCTGGATGAGGGTACTTGTGTACCCTCAAAAATATAAGAACTTGGGTAAGTTTCACAATTAGGCTGAAGTGGTTGTTAACAGTGAGCCCATGAAAAGGGCTACACATATAGCCTGAAATTTTCTAGACCGTCTTGGGTCAAAGTAACCTATCTTGTTCTCTGAGTATATGCACAATTTTTTTTTTTTTCAGGCGGAATCTTGCTCTGTCACCCAGGCTAGCGTGCAGTGGCATGATCTTGGCTCACTGCAACCTCCGCCTCCCGGGTTCAAGCAATTCTCCTGACTCAGACTCCCAAGTAGCTGGGACTACAGGCGCCTGCCACCACGCCCCGCTAATTTTTCTATTTTTAGTAGAGACAGGGTTTCACCATCTTGGCCAGGATGGTCTTGATCTCTTGACCTCACGATCTGGTGCCGCCTCGGCCTCCCAAGTGTTGGGATTACAGGCGTGAGCCACTGCGCCCAACAAATTTTACACCAGAAGTTCCTAATTTGGGACTCCGAAAGGGTAATGGCCATATCTGCGGCACATCAGTATAACACTAACGACAATAGGAATGGTAGCCAATAAACATGTGTCAAGTGCCGAGTGCAGAGTTAAGTAAGCACTCTTTCCTATAGTGTAACAATCACACGAGGCACTAGGTAGAGAAGTTAGGTGGCATCTTGATTTGTGGCTTTGCCATTTATATGTTTTTCCTAATGACTTTTTGGACTCCGACCTGAGGCTATTCATTGCAGGCTCAGCCCAGGTCTGACTTGGTAAAAGAGGAAGCAGGAGACAGGTTTGCTGCAAAGCTGAAGGTGAACTCTCCCACATCTGATCTGATTTTGGGTTTCTGGGTTGATCAGTGTGTCACTCACAGCAGCTGTCAGCTGTTAATGTAGTCAACAACTTGATGCCATCCGAACCACTAGCTTAAGTTCTTCCAAGGAGGCCTGAGGGTTTTCTTTCTTTTCTAGCAACTCAAAAGACCCTGTTTATTTATTTTATTTTATTTATTTATATTTTATTTTTACCCTGCATTCAAGCTAACAAGTTATGAGCCCTGTGCTTAAGAGTTATTAAGTATGTGCTTTGTATGGTGTGGAATATTCTTGGCCGGACACAGTGGCTCACGCCTGTAATCCCAGCACTTTGGGAGGCTGAGGTGGGCAGATCACCTGAGGTCAGGAGTTGGAGACCAGCCTGGCCAACATGGTGAAACCCCGTCTCTACTAAAAATACAAAAAAATTAGCTGGGCGTGGTGATTCGTGCCTGTAATCCCAGCTACTCCGGAGGCTAAGGCAGGAGAATTGCCTAAACCTGGGAAGCAGAGGTTGCAGTGAGCCGAGACCACGTCACTGCACTCCAGCCTGGGCAACAAGAGCAAAAATTCCATCTCAAAAAGAAAAAAAAAAAAGTGTGGAATATTCTTTGGCTTCTTGAAACATGCCGTGTTCTGCTGGACGTTGTCATAAAGTCAAGGCAGAGAACATCTGAATCTTGCTGTCTCAATTTCTCCTATCACACTTCCTGGGAACTTCTCCTTCATATCCCATCAAGCCCAGCTCCTGGGTTAATAGTCCATCTCGAATTTCCAATAACCTACTGAGAAATCTGTTTCTTAATAGGTGAGAAGGCCAGGCGTGGTGGTTCACGCCTGTAATCTCAACACTTTGGGAGGCCAGCGTGGGAAGGTCACTTCAGCCCAGGAGTTTGAGACCAGCCTGGACCACATAGACAGAATCTGTCTCTTCTCCTCTCCACTTAAGAGAAAGCCCATTCTCCAGCCCAGGACAGAAGATTGCAGTCATGAATTCACTCACTCCACAAATATTGGTTGAATGTCTTCTCCGCAGGGCATGATTGCAGGTGCCAGGGTTGCAAGAGTGACTAAGGGAGAGGGGCCCTGCCCTCATGGGGCCTCACTCCAGAGGGGGTAACTCACCTCCAAGAGGCCAAGCCCTGGGGCCTGGTGGGGCTGGGAGAGTGGGGACAGTGGGATTACCCACACGGCTGCAGTGACCAAAGGCCCTTCTCTCCTGGCCACTAAGGACTAATTAATTTAGCAGCAGATGCTTCGGAAACAAGAGTTGAACCTTTGCTGGTAGATACAGGTGTGATCTTGTTTCTTAGAGACCTCATAAGTCAGCATGAAGGAGTTCTCCCCCTCCAGCCCTGTTTCTGATCCTGCACCAACAAAAGCCTTTGTGCAGAGGCCACTTCGCTGGTGTCAGCATGACTGAAAACACAGCAGAGCTACTCTGGAGTGATCACTCTGTGAACTTTGATCAAAACGACGCACAGTTCCAGCCCAAGTGCCAACACCTTCCCCTTCCCTGTTTCTCCACAGCCAGCCTCTGAGGACACTCCAGAAACTCTGGCAGGTGCTGCCCAAAAGGCCAGCCTGTCCAAAGTGCCAGAGGGCCAAGGAACAGTTGCAGGCAACCTTCCAAAGGAGAGCATGCCAATACTGCTTGTGTGTCTCGTGAGAGAGAGGTGTGAGGCCTCCCCTGCTTTGACAGGGCCTAACGTGGGTCTGTGAATGAACAGAGAGCAAAAGTGGGCCCTGAAATTGGCAGAGCCTCTGATTTCCTGAGTCAGCGCTGGCCAACAGGTCGGGAAGGGGGAGACTGAGAAAAACGATGCAGCTAGCACATTCTTAGTGAAATCTTGGCTGGATTTGACAGACGTTCAATGACTCCTCTTCCCTCTAGACCTATAGCTCACACCGAAGGAAAAGGAAGATGGTGAGCCAAAACAGAAGTCAGAAATGCAGGCAAGAGGTGTCTGTTGGCTAAGGACGGTCTTTTATAAAAGCAGCATTGCCTCAGAGAAGGTCCTTGACATTTATGTCTCATGAGCAATGCAGATATCAGACCTTAGCCACCAAAAAGTGGCCCCATGGCCATCTCTAACCCTGACCTGTGCATTGGAAGGAGAAGCAGTTCATGCTGGAGGAAGGGACAGCATAGTCTCTGACCCCAACACTTAGGATGAGGGTATACTGTACTTTTTTTTTTTTTTGAGATGGAGTCTCACTCTGTCGCCCAGGCTGGAGCGCAGTGGCACGATCTCGGCTCACTGCAACCTCTGTCTCCCAGGTTCCAGCGATTCTCCTGCCTCAGCTTTCCGAGTAGCTGGGATTACAGGTGTATGCCACCATGCCCAGTTCGTCCGTCTGTCCTTCCTTCCTTCCTTTCTTTTTGTATTTTTAGTAGAGATGTGGTTTCACCATGTTGGCCATGCTGGTCTTGAACTCCTGACCTCAGGTGATCCATCAGGATCACCTCAGCCTCCCAAAGTGCTGGGATTACAGGCATGAGCCACTGCACCCGGACATATACCGTATTTTGAACTAAATTTCTCCCAGCCTATGTCAACAACACTTGCCATAGTTCCTTGTTTTCCTGAGAGAGACAGTAACTGCCATCTTCCCTCTGTAGAAGGAGAGCCTAAGGCAGATATGAGGTACTGTGTCCAGCATCAGTAAGTCTTTAGAAAATCAAAGAATAAAATAAATATCTTCTTCAGGGTCACCTCTTACAAAGACCTGAGCCACCAAGAGTGTCAGAATGGCACAGCCTCAGCCAGACATGGTGGCGCAGGCCTATAATCCCAGCACTTTGGGAGTCCCAGGTGGGAGGACTGCTTGAGCCCAGGAGTTTCAGACCAGCCTGGGCAAGATGATGACATCCCATCTCTACAAATTATTTTTTATTTTTTTGCCAAGTGTGGTGGCATGCGCTTGTAGCCCCAGCAACTCAGGGAGAGGCTGAGGTGGGCGGATCCCTTGAGCCCAGGAGTTTGAGGTGCCAGTGAGCTGTGATTGCATCGCTGCATTCCAGCCTGAGCCACAAAGGGAGACCCCATCTCTAGAAAAAAAAAAAATGGGACAGCTACTATGGAAAGCAGTGTGGTGGGTCCTCAAAAAAAAATTAAACAGAATTACCATATATTCACCAATCCTACTTCTGGGTATTTATCCAAAATAATTGAAACCATGACTTCAGTTGAAAGGAAATAATTGTGGCCAGGCGTGGTGGCTTACGCCTATAATCCAAGCACTTTGGAGGCCAAGGCGGGTGGATCACCTGAGGTTGGGAGTTCAAGACCAGCCTGACCAACATGGTGAAACCCTGTCTTTAAAAAAAAGAAAGAAAGAAAGAAAGAAAGAAAGGAAATAATTGACAGGAACTCACGAAGATAATTGTATATACCCAGGTTCATAGCAGCATTATTCACAATAGCCAAAAGGTAGAAGCAACCCAAGTGTTCATGGATGGATGAACAGATGAAATGTGGTATACGTAAAATGGAATGGAATATTATTTAGCCTTAAAAAAGGAAGGATGTTCTGACACATGCTTCAACATGGATGAACCTTTAAGACACTATGTTAAGTGAAATGTCAGTCACATGAGGACAAATACTGTGTGACTCTACTTATGTGAGGTGTCGAGGGCAGTCAAATTCATCGAGACAACAGCAGAATGGTGGTTACTAGTGGGTAGGGCAGTGGAAAATGGGGAGTCAATGTCTAATTGGTCCCAGGCTTAGAACCTGGGTGACGAAATAATCTGTACAACAAACCCCCGTGACATGAGTTTGTCCATACAACAAACCTGCACAGGTACCTGAACCTAAAATCAAAGTTTTTATTTTTTTTTTTAAAGAAAGGAAAGTGCCCTTTGCAGTTCCACACAGAGGCTCCAGCATTGGGCTGAGATAATGCACTGGTTTTATGGTTATCGGATAGCTCATTAGACATAACCAAAGCTGCTCTTCCTCCCTGGTCTTTCTTTCCTCTGTAACTGAGTCATCACCCTTAGAGGCAGAAGAAAGCAAATTATTGCAGGGCTTCTTTAGCATTGGGGTGGGAGGAAATATTAAAACATGCATGGTAAAGATGTCACCTTCTTGGTGGTAGAAAAGCCCTCTTGAGCAAATCTGCATATATTTGCGCATATATATATATGCACACATACACCCTAACCTGAAGGGGACATCCAGCCCTTCCCACTTACAAAAAGACAAATCCTTCCGATGTCTCTTTTACAGGGTATGTGGAGAATAAAAATTTAACTATTGACCGGCACGGTGGCTCACACCTGTAATCCCAGCCCTTTGGGAGGCCAAGGTGGGAAGACTGCCTGAGGTCAGGAGTTTGAGACCAGCCTGGCCATCATGGAGAAATCCCGTCTCTACTAAAAATACAAAAAAATTAGCCGAGCGTGGTGGAGTGCACCTGTAATCCCAGCTACTGGGGAGGCTGAGGCAGGGGAATTGCTTGAACCATGGAGGTGGAGGTTGCAGTTAGCTGAGATCACACCACTGCACTCCAGCCTGGGCGACAGAGCGAGACTCCATCTCTAAATAAACAAATAAATAAATAAACTATTAATGTTCTAGAAATCTATAGGGAAAAAAATCACCAAATGAACATACCATTTACATTTTAATTTTAAACATGGCATTTTTAGTGTAATTCTTTATAGGTAGATAAGAGCATATCTTGAAGACTGTTTCAGGGAGGGAGAAGGGGAAATAGTAAAAGGTAGCGTCAATCCTGAATCCTTATTTGAAAAGGAGTCTGGATTTACTGTTTTCTTCTCTAATTGTGTGCTGAGCACTAGTTCTACCTTACTGTAGCAAGAGGACTCACAGGGTTTGGAGAAACTGGGCTTCATCTTTTTGCAGGATCATCAGACATTTTCCAGGGGGCAAATGGACAACACGTTGGAAAATATAAAATCATGTTTGTTTTACCTTAGGAAACAACTTGAGTGTCTGGAAGACGAGGCTCTGTGGCGCGTTGTGTAACCGGCCCGGTGAATCACGTTGCACAGACAAGCCCCGCAGGCTTTTACTGCAATAATAATCTTGATCTTCTTATTCAAACACAAGTAACAACCGCAGCCGGCTCCAAGTCACGTGTCCAGGTCACATGGCGCTCAGAGCAGAGGCCGACGGGCGATCGTTAGCGACTGCTGACTCCCAGGGAGAAAATCCTGGCTTTAAAGACACGAACTCAGTTTTTATAAAACAACGAGGACTGCAAGAGAAGGCACTGGAAGTGAGGGTAGGGTGTCATTCTTTTTAAGTGCTCTCCAAGGAAAGGAAAAGAGCCAACACACACTCCCTGCTTTCGCTCGTCTCCCAGAACTTTGCAAACTTGCCCAGCGGAGCCGCCTTTTCCAAACCTGCAGGAGCCCTGGGCTGCAGCATCCTCAGCTCGGGTCTGGGAGCCCGAGAGAGGGGCGGGCTGACTTGGCTCTGGGTCCTGGCCCTTGGGAAATGGAGGGCTGAATTCAGATCTGAATTTAGTAGAAAGCCAAGTTTTCTTTTCCTTATGAAATTAATGCTTCTGGGTGGATGGTGTTTGGGGAGGGCAGAGGGGTGAGAAGCACTGTGAGCTTATGGGGTCCGTCTGGACTTTTGGTTAACATGAAAAACAACATCCAGAATGTGGCTCCTTTAAGGTTTTCTGTGGTAAGAACAGAAACTGCAAGGCCTCTGCCTACCTGAATGTCTCCTTGTTCAGCCTTTTGAATTTAGAAAGATGTTCTTTCACTTTCTCTAACTTGTGTGGTGTTACTTTGTGCTTTCAAAAACTTCGGTGATCGAACTGAGTTTGTTTAATTTAGTGTGGAAGTGACAATGGTGGGTGTGAATGGAGAGTTTAGAATCTGCTGGAGGGAAGGGGTAGGTAAAGTACAGATGAAAGGCTTTAGCAGAAAGTCGACAGCATTTTTTTTTTTTTTAACAATCTAAGTGTGTTTTATTTAACATTGTATAGAAAGTATTTTCCCCAAACGCTGCAGTACAGATGCAGCCTTACAAGAAAATCTACTGGTGTAGTCTGGAGACTTAATCCTATTTCATTTAGCTCTTTTCAGAGAGAACAAACATACAAAGAATTTCACTGTGTCACTGAAATATAATTATTTCATGAATTGTTGTTAGGAAGTTTGGTTTTCTCACTCCTCTCCTTTTTGTCCATCCCACCCTCTTCAAAAAGCGAAAATACGCCTGTAATCCCAGCACTCTGGGAGGCCAAGGTCAGGAATTTGAGACCAGCTTGGCCAACATGGTGAACCCCATCTCTAATAAAAATACAAAAAATTTAGCTGGGTGTGGCGGTGGGTGCCTATAATCCCAGCTACTCGGCAGGCTGAGGCTAGAGAATTGCTTGAACCTGGGTGGCAGAGGTCGAAGTGAGCTGAGATCACGCCACTGTTCTCCAGCCTGGGCAACACAGTGAGACTCCATCTCAAAAACAAACAAACACTAACAAAAAATAAAACAAAGCTAAAATAAGAGTATGTGAGCCAAAGGGGTGAATCTAGGTTTCATTGGGTCTGAAGCTTATACAATTTGGAAGGAAGAGAATATAAACTTAGACATACAAAATTAGGTATTAAAGTATCACCAAATTTAGAAAAACATAATTAACTGACTAACATATCTCTAAAATCCTTTCTATCCCACATTTTGGGGCAGATATTCATTGATGGTCTCTTATGTCACTGAAACGTGAGAACTTTCGTCTTGACCAGTGATCCGTTTAAGTGTACCTACGATTGGACAAGTTTGATGATTGGAAAACTGCCGCAGACTAGTGTAGGACCCTATATCACAGCTTGTATTCCCCCTTGCTCTGGGGACATGCTCATATCATATGATGCTTGGGTCTGAGCCTTCACAACTCCATGCCAGCTAAGTTGGCATGTGGGTGGTAGGAATATCCCTGGAAACCTTTTCTAAGCTGTAGCTTGGCTATATGTAAGTGACTGCATCAACCAGGTGCAGCGGTTCATGCCTGTAATCCCAGCACTTTGAGAGACCAAGGCAAGAAGATTGCTTGAGCCCAGGAGTTTGAGACCAGCGTGGGCAACATGGCGAAACCCCATCCCTACAAAAAGAGAAAAAGAAAAAGAAAAAAAAATTAAAAAATTAGTTTGGTGTGGTGGTGGTACGTGCCTGTAGTCCCAGGCACTTGAGAGGCTGAAGCAGGAGGCTTGCTTGAACCCGGGAGGTGGAGGCTGCAGTGAGCCCTGATCGCATCACTGCACTTTAGCCCGGTGATAGAGCGATACCCTGTCTCAAAGAAAAGAAAGAAAGAAATTGACTGAATCAATAAATCATAATCAACCCAAAGCTAAAGATATCTCTAACTTGGATTCTTTAGCTAGGTCCCCAAAATGCCCATGGCCATTCCAAAGCCACCCAAAAGGAGAGAAAATATGGCCAAATGGAATTCAAGGTGGAAAGCGGCAGTGATCTGAAGCAACTAAGCATCTTACCATTGCAGCGTTTGTAACAGTGAGTGACCATATGAACAGGCTGCTGGGGCCCTGGCATGGGCCTCCCATGGGGGTGGGTGAAGTGAGAGGCCTGAGGTTTCTTTTTTTTTTTTTTTGTAATGCATCTTTATCACTTTATTCAAATCTTCAAAATAGTCTTTATGCTACATTTTTAGTTTAAAAATTCCCCAAGTTAAGTGCACCGCAGTGTGTGTAGAGAGAGACATGCAGTGCTGAGCTTCCGTAAGTCAGTGGTGCAAATACCACATGTACAGAACACACAATTTAGGTGAACTGAAATTATAAGATAAAATAAAATCCAATTTCAGAAAACAAAAATCAAAACATTAAGCATCCCTGAAATATTCTTAACCCTAATGAGGTTTCACTGGACGCAAGTCATTTTGTAGTGAGGCATTCACAATATGACCCCATTAACCCAGTCTAGGAATTTTGGGGAGCCGAATGAGTGGCTGCATCAGACTCTCTGACAACAAATGGTAACCAATTTTTCATTAACTTCATGGTAAATCTGCTTCTAGGGACCCCGGGTTCGCAATAAGTGTTTCAAAAAGTCATTTTCTGGGCTCTAGAAAAGTTGAGTATGTTTGTTTGGGGTGAACTTGCTCTCTGGACATGTTATGTGGAATAGTTTGTCAGTGTAAATTCTACTTAATAAAAAGCCTCTGTTGGGATGGCAGGACTCAGCCCCAGGAACGGTTCCTCTGGCAGCCAGGCACCCGGGAAAACCATGTGCAGGGAAAGGGCAAGGGGAGCAGAGGGGCGACTCGGCTGTTGTTCCAGACTCATTCTGTGCACAGCCCGCTATCCGAGTGCTGGATCACACACATCACACCCTTTTCGCCTCAGGACAGCCCTGCGTAGTGACTCCTATTATTACTCCTGCTCTACAGATGAGAGATGAAGTCTGAGAGAGATTGTTTCTTGCCTATACATGGAGGGAGTGTTTCAAAGCTGGAGTTCAAAACCAGGTGTGCCTGCCTCCCCTCAGCTCCGCTGGTGCCTTCGTGGCACAAAGCTGACCTTGAACCTTGGGTGAATCGAATGCAGCCCAGGCCTTCTGATCCTTTCTGTACTGGAGCTGACTTTATTTGCAACCTTATCTGGTTATAGCTCCTAGATCTTTAGTTCTGTTCCTGCAGACCATGATCTCATTGCCTGCTAAAATCATTAGGGATTGCAGCCGACAGGATTCCCTGACCAGTTTTAAAGTTCCACTCCTCCCCATTGGATGGTAATGATATTTCCTGCCTTTCTCTGCCCGTGCCCCCTTGCCCTGACTAATGCCATACTTCACTCTGGGCACACCACCCCACTGACTGCCTCTAGAACAGGCCCTATGCTTTTGCCTCACGCACAGCAGAAAGACTCACCTTGCTGAATCACTCCCTTAGCTTGTCAGGACAGTATTTTGATTCTGGAAAGGCTTATGAGCGTGCTGTTTGTGGGAGGAAAGGAGGCTGTCAGTTCAGGCAATCTGCAAATGTGCTAATTAGCTGGATGGAAGAAGCCCGAGTGCAAGCAGCGGCCTCTCCCCTCCCGGAAGAGCTAACCCGTCCAATACAGTTTCCTGCCTAATGTCGCCATGCTCTGCCCTGGGCCGGGCTGTGGACAGAGGCTAATGAGCGTTACTGATTTTTTTTGCTTAGAGTTTTTCAACCTCAACGCTACTGACATTTTGGGCCAGACTGAGAGGTAAGTGAGAGAGCTTCCTGGGCATCATAGGGTGTTTAGCAGCCTCCCTGGCTGCTACTCAGCTCCTCTCCCCACTCCCACCTAAGTTGTGATGATCAAAAACAGCTTCAGACATTGCCAGATGTCCCCTGGGGGTCCAAGTTGCCCCTGATTGAGAGCCACTGCTTGAGCTCTGTTGACAGACTTTGTCACCATCGGCATCCAGTTCTGTAGATTCTTGAAGCACAGAGGCGGGGGGCGGGGGGAGGTAGTGTGGGTTTTGACATGCTGATAGGAGGCCGATGCAGGAGTGGGAGAGTTGCACACTGCACACAGAGCTAATCCTCTTGGATGAGAGTATTGTGAGGAAAAAGGTAATAATACCTGTGAGTAGAGATGCATTCTCATTTCCCCATGGTCAGAGTGAATCTGAGACAAGTGGTTGCCTGAAAACTTCAGCTTATGGTTGAGGGTTCTCTGGTCAGAGATTGGGTTGGAATCCCTGCTCCCTAATTAGTCTTGTGACCTTGGACAAGTTACTTTATCTATGCCTCAGTTTCCCTATTGTAATATGTAACAATAATATCTATATAGTAGAGGTGTTTTAAGAATTATGACCAGTAGTTCATGCCTATAATCCCAGCACTTTGGGAGGCTGAGGTGAGCGGACTGAGGTCAGGAGTTTGAGACCAGCCTGGCCAACTTGGTGACCCTGTCTCTACTAAAAATACAAAAAAAAATTAGGTGTGGCGGCATGTGCCTGTAATCCCAGCTACTCGGGAGGCTGAGGCAGGGGACTCGCTTGAACCCCGGAGGCGGAGGTTGCAGTGAGGCAAGATCACACCACTGCACTCCAGCCTGGGCAATAGAGCAAGACTCCGTCTCAAAAAAAAAATTAAATGACAGTGCATTCATTGGTTACACAGTGTAAAACACGTTACACTGGTTAAGCACTTGATACATAGTAAATGCTTAACCAGTTTAACCTATTTTTAAAATTTCTGAACAAATCTCTGATTTCTTATTTTTATTTTTATTTTTTTTGCGAGTCTCCCTCTGTCACCCAGGCTGGAGTACAGTGGCATGATCATGGCTCATTGCAATCTCCACCTCCTGGGTTCAAGTGATCTTCCCTCCTCAGACTCCTGAGTAACTAGGACTACAGGTGCAAATCACCATGCCAGGCTGAGTTTTTGCGTTTTTTAGTAGAGATGGGGTTTTGCCATATTGCCCAGTCTGGTCTTGAATTCCTGGGTTCAAGTGATCCATCCGCCTTGACCTCCAAAAGTGCTGGGATTACATTCATGCGTCACAGCGCCTGGCTGTTTTTGTTTGTTTTTTAATGATACAGATAAATATATTTCTCCCCAGATTCTTCAGATAACTTTGCCAGCCTCCTGGTTTGTTGATCTGGAGACAGTGTACTAAACATCAACTTTAGAATCTCCTTGCTTTTTCTTTTTTTGAGATGGAGTCTTGCTCTGTCACCCAGGCTGGAGTGCAGTGGTGTGATCTCGGCTCTCTGCAACCTCTGCCTCCCAGATTCAAGCAATTTTCCTGACTCAGCCTCCGGAGTAGCTGGGACTACAGGTGCGTGCCACCACACCTGGCTAACTTTTGTATTTTTATTAGAGATGGGGTTTCACCATGTTGGTGAGGCTGGTCTTGAACTCCTGACTTTGTAATAGCCCCTGTCTAGGCTTCCCAAAGTGCTGGGATTATAGGCGTGAGCCATTGTGCCTGGCCTTTTCTTTTCTTTTTTCTTTTTTTTTTTTTTTTGAGACAGGGTCTCACTCTGTTGCCCATGCTGGAGTGCAGTGGCATGATCCCGGCTCATTCTAACCTCTGCCTCCCAGGTTCAAGCAATTCTCCTGCCTCAGCCTCCTGAGTAGTTGGGATTATAGGTGTGCACCACCATGCCTAGCGAATTTTTGTATTTTTAGTAGAGATGGGGTTTCACCATGTCTCAAACTTCTGGCCTCAAATGATCCTCCCGCCTTGGACTTCTTAAGTGCTGGAATTATAGGCATGAGCCACAACACCTGGCCTCCTTGCTTTTTATGGGAAGTACAGACACCATCTCCTTGAGAACCTCCATGGTTGTAACAAAGCTGCACTCTCCTGAGAAAGGTCAGTCACCACCAAGGACTGGGATCAGCGTTCTTGGCTGCAGGTCTCTGCCCTAAAGTGTGCTTGCTTTGCTGGTACAGGGTGTTTTACAAACACATTGAACTCCATCATGCCCATGAAAGGGTTTATTAATGCATTCAGTTACAAATGAGAGATTTAAAAAAAATAGAAAACAGTGACAAGGTAACGAATGCTTCCCTTGTGTATGGACTGAGTCATTCGACATTAGGAAAGGTTCTAAAGCACAAAGGGTAAGTGTGTAATATATAAAGGCTGCCTTACCTCTGTGGTCAACAATAATCAGCAACGGATGCAAAAAGCAGTAGAGAAACTCCAAAGGATTTAAAGTGCCATGGCTTGAAGGCAAGGCATCCGCAGTCTACCAGAGCTGTCCGGAAGAATGCCAGCTGTTTTCCTGGACACTTCGAGCCTAGGAGTGATGAAATGTTTGCCTCAGGCCATGAATATTTCCTCTATGTAAGGCCCCTTTGAATTTGCTTGACTTCCAAATGCAGTGGAGTGGTGGACTCGAAGCTAAGGAGATTCTTAACACTTGCAGATGTTATCTGTCCCAACGGAATTTTCAATGTAGAAAAAAAATGGATTTGTTGGGGAAAAACGTACCTGAGGGTGCATTCCCCTGTTCAGAGGAGGAACATGTGCGTAAATTTAAAACACGCCCGTTTGCTGGAAAGGAGTCTCAGGGCTGCAAGCTTACACTCTTCCCAGGCAACTGAACTGACAAACAGTGCACTTAAGAACCATCTTTCAGGACTTAACCTGCTTCTACGTGGAGCAGCCTCTCAACATGAAGAATCTTGCTGCGCCTGGCAGCTACTTCGTTATTTCTCCACAAATGTGACATGTCAGCTCACATTTGTAAACGTGGGGCTCGTTTTTAAAATTCCGAGGGCATGAACAGATGGTATAGTTCCAGCCTAGACTCTATCATTCTGTAATCTTTTGGAGTTGATAAAAGACTGGCTTCCTTAGAGGTTTTAGCTCTGCAGAGCGCGAGCCAGGAGCAGCTCAGAAGAGCACAGGAAAGCAGGTTTGACCCCCTTGGTGATTTACTTCCCTTTCCTTTTTCCTTTTCGAGTCCAGCAAAGTCCAAGACCTTGGGATTCCAGCCAAACCTACTGGCTGAGGCAGAGAAATGAGCAAGAAGCATCAGCCAGCCTGCTGGCCCAGGCACTGACTCTCAGTTGCCCACTAGGATTGAGTTCTGGAGCTGCTTACAATTCCACATCGTTACTGTATAAACCTTAGAAGAAGGATATACTATGACTTATTTTAATGTAGTATGTGTCTTTGAAAAACTTTTTATTTTGAAATAACTTTAGACTTATGGAAAAGTAAAAATCCTACAGAGGTTATTTGTATATCCGTCACTCGGCTTCCCCTGTGGTGTACGTCTTACAGAATGTAAGCACTAGAGCTAAATGATCAAAGCCCAGAAAGTAACTGTGGTGCAGTACGACTAACTAGACTACAGGCTTACTTGGAGTTCACCAGGTTTCCAAGCGAGGGTCCCGTAGTGCATTTAGTCTCTGAATCTTCAATAGTTCCTCAGTCTTTGTCATTCATGATTTTGTTACTATTGAAGAAAACCAGTTTGTTATGTTGTAGAATATTCCTCTGTTTGAGTTTCTCTGTTGATTTCTTTCCCTCCTTCCTTTCCTTCCTCCTTCCCTCCCTCTCTCCCTCCCTTCTTTCTTTCTCTTTCTTTCTCCTTCCTTCCTTCCTTCCCTCCTTCCTTCCTTCCTTCCTTCCTCCCTCCCTCCCTCCCTCCCTCCTTTCCTCCCTCCTTCCTTCCTTCCTTCCTTCCTTCCTTCCTTCCTTCCTTCCTTCCTTCCTTCCTTCTTTCCTTCTCTCTCTCTCTTTCTCTCTTTCTTTCTTTTTCTTTCTTTCTTGACAGAGTCTTGCTCTTGTCACCCAAGCTGGAGAGCAGTGCCGTGATCTCACCTCACTGCAGCCTCCACCTCCTGGGTTCAAGCAATTCTTGTGTCTCAGTCTCCCAAATAGCTGGGATCACAGGGACCTCCCACCACAGCCAGTTAATTTTTGTATTTTTAGTAGAGATGGGGTTTTGCAATGTTTGCCAGGCTGGTTTCAAACTCCTGACCTCAGGAGGTGATGTGCCCTTCCGCAGTGCACAGTATCAAGGAATTCACTATGTCTGTGATTCTTGTTAATCGTGATGTTTGCCGTGGCCACTTGATTAAGGAGCTGATTATGCTGATGTAAAGTTACCATCTTTCCTTTTGTAGTTAATAGATATTTTGAGGGAGATACTGTTACACTACACAAATATCCTATTTCTTCTCAAACAGTTGCCCACTAATGGTAACCTCCATTGGTGAATCTTGCCGGCAGCAGTTTTAACTGTGGTGTTCTAAGGAAGATTCTCCTCATTTCTCCCACATTTGGTAATTGGAATTCTTCTATAAGGAAGAGCTCTCTCTTCTTCCTCATTTATTTATTTATTTTTGAATTATTTATTCATATCAGTACGGACTCATGGGTGTTTATTTTATCCTATGTGCTATGATCTAATTATATTATTATTTATCCTGTATAGCAAAATGGTTCCAGCTTTGACCATTGGGAGCTCTTGCAGGATGGTTCCTGTGTCTTTTCTTTTTCTTTTTCTTTTTGTGAGACAGTGCCTCACTCTCGTTCAGGCTGGAGTGCTGTGGTGCAATCATGGCTTACTGCAGCCTCTACCTCCTGGGCTCAAGCAAACCTCCTGCCTCAGCCCCCTGACCACATGGGACTATAGGCATGTGCTACCACACCTGGCTAAGTTTTTTTCTTAGTTTTTAAGGTTTTTAAAATAGAGATTGGGTCTCACTATGTTGCCCAGGCTAGTCTCAAACTCCTGGGCTCAAATGATCCTCCTGTATTGGCCTTCCAAAGTGCTGGGATTGCAGGTGTGAGTCACCACGCCCAGCCTCCTGTGTGCTTTTAATCATTGCCTTTTTGAAGCATTTCATTTCTTATTTTATGGCACTACAAGATATTCCAGGCTTATCGTATATTTTCCCTGACTCACCTGCACCAACTGTTTCCCTAAGGAGCCCTGGTTCCTTTTAATAGAGAATAGCGTTTTTCTTTCTTTTCTTTTCTTTTTTGAGATGGAGTCTCACTCTGTTACCCAGGCTGGAGTGCAGTGGCATGATCTCAGCTCACTGCAACCTCTGCCTCCCAGGTTCAAGCAATTCTTCTGTCTTAGCCTCCTAAGTAGCTGGGACTCCAGTCACTCACCACCATGCTCGTAATTTTTGTATTTTTATTAGGGATGGGGTTTCACCATATTGGCCAGGCTGGTCTCGAACTCCTGACCTCATGATCTGCCTGCCTTGGCCTCCCAAAGTGCTGGGATTACAGGTGTGAGCACTGGGTATAGTCATTGCTATTGACATTGTACTGTCATTGCTTCTAGGCCCTCTCATTAGAAAAAGCTAGGAAACATATGTACAGGTGTAACTCAGAGACATTGCGGATTTAGTTACAGACCATTGCAGTAAAGCAAATATCATAATAAAGCAAGCCACACACATTTCTCAGTTTCCTGGATGCACATAAAAGTTATGTTTACATTTTATTGTGGTCTATTAGGTATGCAATAACATTGTGTCTAAAAAACCTATATACCTTATTTTAAAAATACTTGATTGCTAAAAAATGCTAACAATCATCTGAGCCTTCAACAAGTCTTAATCTTTTTGCTGGTGGAGAATCTTGCCTTGATGTTGATGGCTGCTGACTGGTTAAGGTGGTGGTTGCTGAAGGTTGGGGTGGCTGTGGTAATTTCTTAAGAGAATAATGAAGTTTGCTGCATCAATTGCTATTTGATAGCATTTTCTCCAAAATGGAACTTCTTTCAAAATTGGAGTCAGTCTTCTTATACCTTGCCGTTGTTTTATCAACTAAGTTTATGATATATATATATATATGTGTGTGTGTGCGTGTGTGTGTGTGTGTGTGTGTATACATACATATATATATGTATATGTATGTATATGTATATATATTGAGAAGGAGTCTCGCTCTGTGGCCAGGCTGGAGTGCAGTGGCCTGATCTCGGCTCACTGCAATCTCTGCCTCCCAGGTTCAAGTGATTCCCCTGCCTCAGCCTCCCGAGTAGCTGGGACTACAGGTGCACACCACCATGCCCAGCTAATTTTTTGTATTTTCATAAGATGGGAGTTCACCATGTTGGCCAGAATGGTCTCAATATCCTGACCTCATGATTCGCCCACCTTGGCCTCCCGAAGTGCTGGGATTGCAGACGTGAGCCACTGTGCCTGGCCAGTTTATGGAATATTCTAAGTCCTTTATTGTCACTTCAGCAATATTCTCAGTGTCTTCAAGTGTAGATTCCATCACAAGAAACCACTTTTTTTGCTTATGCATAAGAAACAACTCCTCATCCATTCAAATTTGATTGTGAGATTGCAATTCAGCCCCATCTTAGGATCCACGTTGTGTGTGTGTGTATGTGTGTGTGTGTGTGTGTGTGTGTGTGTGTGTGTGTGTGAGACAAGATCTCACTCTGTTGCTCAGGCTAGACTGCAGTGGCATGAGAAGTGAGCTCACTGTAGCTTTGAACTCCTGGACCTAAGAGATCCTCCTGCCTCAGCCTCCTGAGTAGCTGGGACCACAGGTGTATGGTACTATGCTCAGCTAATTTTTCTATTTTTTGTAGACATGGAGTCTCACTATGTCAACCAGGCTGGTCTTGAACTCCTGGCCTCAAGCACTCCACCCACGTTGGCCTCCCAAAGTGCTGGAATTACAGGCATGCACCACTGTGCCTTGCCTTAGGCTCCAGTTTTAGTTCTCTTGCGGTTTCCACCACATCTGCGGTGACTTCCTCCACTGAAATCTTGAATACTTCAAAGTCATCTATGAGAATTGGAATCAACTTCTTCTAAACTCCTGTTAATGTTGATATTTTGGCCTTCTCCCATGAATTATGAATATTCTTAATGGCATCTAAAATGGTGAATCCTTTCCAGAAGGTTTTCAAGAGGAATCCCTATCTACAGCAGCTATAGCCATAGGAATTTCTCATATTTCTTAAATAATAAGACTTGTAAGTTGAAATGACTCTTTGATTCATGGGCTGCAGAATCGATATGTAAACAGGTATGAAAACGAATTTTATCGCCTTGTACATCGCCATCAGAGCTCTGGGTGACCAGGTGCATTGTCAATGAACAGTAATATTTTGACAGGAATCTTTTTTTCTGAGCAATAGTTCTCAATGTTGGGCTTAAAATCGTCAGTAAACTGTGCTCTAAACACATGTGCTGTCATCCAGGCTTTGTTATTCAGTGTGTAGAGCACAGGCAGAATAGATTGGCATAATATCAGCTCGCCGAAATCTCTGCCTCCCGGGTTCAAGTGATTCTCCCGCCTCAGCCTCCTGAATAGCTGGGATTACAGGCATGTGCCAGTGAGCCTGGCTAATTTTTGTATTTTCACTAGAGACGGGGGTTTCACCATGTTGGACAGGCTGGTCTCAAACACCTGACCTCAAGTGATTTGCCCACCTCGTCCTCCCAAAGTGCTGGGATTGATTATAGGTATGATCTACTGTGCTCGACCGATTTGCCATAATTTTTGTTTTGTTTTGTTTTTTGTTTTTGAGATGGAATCTCATTCTGTCACCCAGGCTGGAGTGCAGTGGCATGATCTCAGCTCACAGCAACCTCTGCTGCCTGGGTTCAAGCAATTCTCCTGCCTCAGCCTCCCAAGTAGCTGGGATTATAGGTGCCTGCCACCCCACCCAGCTAATTTTTGTAGTTTTAGTAGAGACAGGGTTTCACTGTCTTGGCCAGCCTGATCTTAAACTCCTGATCTCCTGATCCACCTGCCTCAGCCTCCCAAAGTGATGGGATTACAGGCGTGAGCCACTGTGCCTGGCCTGATTTGCCGATTCTTGAGAGCCCTAGGATTTTCAGAATGGTAACTAAGCATTGGCTTTATCACCAGCTGCCTTAGCCCCTCAAAAGAGAGTTAGCCTGTTCTTTAAAGCTTAAAAGCTAGCTAGGCTTTGACTCCTCTCTAGCCATGAAAGTTTTAGATGACATCTCCTTCCCATAGAAGGCTGTTTCATCTACATTGAAAATCTGTCATTTAGTGTGGCCTCCTTCATCAGTGCTCTTAGCCTGGTCTTCTGGAGAACTTGCTGCAGTTTCCACATCAGCACTTTCTGCTTCATTTTCCACTTTTATGTTATGGAGACAGCTTCTTTCCTTAAATGTCATGAACCAGCTTCTGATGCCTTCTGTATTAGTCTGTTTCCACGCTGCTATAAACAACTGTCTGAGACTGGGTAATTTATTAAGAAAAGCAGTTTTGCATGACTGGGGAGGCCTCAGGAAACTTACAATCATGGCGGAAGGTGAAGAGGAAGCAAGGCACGTCTTACATGGAGGCAGGAGTGGGGAAGTGCTGCACACTCTTAAACCATCAAATCTCATGAGAACTCACTTATTTACAAGAACAGCATGGGGAAAACTGCCCCCATGATCCAGTCTCCTCCCACCAAGTCCCTCCCCCAATACATGGGAATTACAGTTCGACATGAGATTTGGGTGGGGACACAGAGCCAAACTGTATCATCTTCACACTTTTCTTCTGCAGCTTCCTCAGCTTTCTCAGCTTTCATGGAGTTGAAGGCAGTTAGGGCCTTGTTCTGGATTAGGCTTTGGCTTACAGGAATATTGTGACTGGTTTGATCTTCTATCCAGGCCACTCAAACTTTCTCCATATCAACAATAAAGCTATTTTGCTTTCTTATCATTTGTGTGTTCACTGGAGTGGCACTTTGAATTTCCTTCAATAACTTTTCCTTCTATAAAAAAACTAAAAATTAGCCAGATGAAGGGAGGTGTGCCTGTAGTCCCAGCTACTTGGGAAGTCAGGCGGGAGCACTGTTTGAGCCCAGGAGACTGAGACTGCAGTGAGCTATGATCGTGCCCTTGCATTGCAGACTGGGTGACGGAGCAAGACTTTCTCTCAAAAAAGAAAAAAAAAAAAAAAAGATTAAAGTGAAAAAAAAAACTTTATCTTTGCATTCACAACTTGGCTATTCGGTATAAGAGACCTCCCTTTCAGCCTGTCTTGGCTTTCGACATGCCTTTCTCACTAAACTGGAGCATTTCTAACTTTTGATTTTGTGACTTTTCCTTTCACTTGAGCACTAAGAGGCCACTGTAGAATTCTTAATTGGCCTAATTTCAATATTATTGTGTCTCAGGAAATAGGGAGGCTTAAGGAAAGGGAGAGATGGGGGAACAACTGGTCACTGGAGCACTATGTTTACTGTTTTGTTCAATCCTACAAACACTCTCTCACAAATATTTCCTAGCGCTGTCTCTTTGTGTCAGTCCCATTCCTTGGCAATCACGGATATGTTTTCTGTTCCTATCATGTGGCCTTTTCCAGAATGTTATTTAAGTGGAGTTATACAATATTCTTTTGCATCTGGCTTATTTTGTTTAGCAAAATGGATCTAAAAGTCATCCATTCTGTTTTGTGAGTCAATATTTGTTCCTTTTCTTTTTTGGGGGTGGTGGGGGACAGAGTCTTGCTCTGTCGCGCAGGCTGGAGTGCAGTGGTGTGATCTTGGCTCATTGCAATCTCTGCCTCCCAGATTCAAGTGATTCTCCTGCCTCAGCTTCCTGAGTAGCTGGGACTACAGGCATGTACTACCACACCCAGCTAATTATTTTGTATTTTTAGTAGAGAGAGAGTGTTGCCATGTTGGCCAGGTTGGTCTTGAACACCTGACTTCAAGTGATCTGCATGCCCCGGCCTCCCAAAATGTTGGGATTACAGGCATAAGCCACTGCACTTGGCCCATTTGTTCCTTTTTATTGCTGAATAATATTCAGGTTATTGTTGCCATTCTGTCATAGTGCCTTGAGTTTGGCCTAGAGTATTTCAGAGGAAAAAGTGACATGCACACTGCTGCTTTGGTGGCACTTTGGATTCTTCTCTTCCTCAATCTGCCTGCTACTATTTACTTCTCAGAAATACTGTTTACTGGCCGGGCACGGTGGCAGAAATAAATAAATAAATAAATAAATTCTATTTACTTTACTTTTCTTCTTAATTCAAAAATTTTAAAAATGGTTATAGAGACACAATCTTGCTATGTTGCCCAGGCTGCTGTTAAACTCCTGACCTCAAGTGATCCTTTGCCTTTGCCTCTCAAGATGCTGGGATTACATTCTGTCCAGGTTTTATAAGTGCAGTTGGGAGAGTCCAGGTAAAGTTTGTGTTTGCCCTCCTACCCAGAATCAGAACTTCTATCCGTTCTCTGTGTGCTTTCCTTTTTCTCCCACTTTCTTTCTTTTCTCTCTCTTTCTTTCTTTCTCTTTCTTTCTTTCTTTCTTTCTTTCTTTCTTTCTCTCTTTCTTTCTTTCTTTCTTTCTTTCTTTCTTTCTTTCTTCTTTCTTTCTTTCTTTCCTTCCTTCCTTCCTTCCTTCCTTCCTTCCTTCCTTCCTTCCTTCCTTCCTTCCCTCTCTCTCTCTTTCTTTCTTTCTTTTCTCTCTCTCTTTCTCTCTTTCTCTTTCTTTCTTTCTTTCTTCTCTTTTTCCTTCCTTCCTCCCTTCCCTCTTTCATTCCTTCCTTCTTTCTCTCTCTCTCGAGATAGGGCCTCCGTCTGTCATCCAGGCTGGAGTGCAGTTAGCGCCATCATAGCTCACTGCAGCCTTGACCTGGGCTCAAGTGATCCTCCCACCTCAGCCTCCTGAGTAGCCAGAACAGGCATGCAACACCACACTCAGCTTTTTTTTTTTTTTTGAGATAGGGTCTCACTATGTTAACCAAGCTGGTCTTGAACTCCTGGGCTCAAGAGATCCTCTGCCTCAGCCTCCCAAATTGTTAGGAGTAAAGGTGTGAGCCACTGCACCCAGCCTCTGTTTGCTTTTAAATGTCTGAAGTCAATGTGTTTTCTGATCCTTTTAATTCACTTATTTTCTCTTTATGAAAACCTGTAGGATTTTTTTTTCACTAGTATTTAGAAATTTCTCAGTGATGTTCCTTGGTGTGGTTCTATTTTCATCTATTGTGTTAGGCACTTGATGGCTTTTCATTCTGGAAATTCACATCCTCCTGTTCTGGACGAATTTTTTTGATGGGTTTCCCTTGATTTCTCTTTTCTCTCTTCCCGAGGCTCCTTCTATTATTTAAATGTCAGGCCTCTTGGACTCATCCTCTCCTTTTCTCTTTCATTTTATAGCTTTGTCTTTTTACTCTAGCTTCTGGAATACTTCCCATCAACTCGATTTTCCAGGCTCTCTATTTAATTTGTCATCTGTATGCTCCGGTTTTTAATTCTTAAGAGCGCTTCCAGCTGTTGCTGTTCTCTGTGTGGGGTTTTTTTTCCTGTCCTTTTTGCCTGGATCTTTTGTCATCTCTCTGAGGATAATTATTTTGGAGGAAGTTTTCTTCTCCCTGCATACACTCCAGTTTGTTTTTTCCTTCTGTTTGTTTTGTCTGTATCTTCATGAAAAAGAATTAAGTACCAAAAAGCTAACTGGAAGCTTGGAGTGCCAGGCAGGCCTTGTTGCCTGGGAGCTTGGCTGCAGGGTCAGCTGGCTGACTGGACCATTTGTTGAATGAAACTAATTTCAGTATCTTCTGATGATTTCTCTTGAGTGGTCGGATTCTCTACAGCAGATTTTGTGTGTGTGTGTGTGTGTGTGTGTGTGTGTGTGTGAGAGAGAGAGAGAGACAGAGAGAGAGAGAGAGAGAGAGAGAGAGACAGAGTCTCTCTTGATCTGTTGCCCAGGCTGGAGTGCAATGGCGCAGTCTCAGGTCACTGCAACCTTCGCCTCCCTGGTTCAAGTGATTATCCTGCCTTAGGCTCCTGCGTAGCTGGGATTATAGGCACCCACCACCACACCTGGCTAATTTTTGTATTTTTAGTAGAGACAGGGTTTCACCATGTTGGTCAGGCTGGTCTTGAACTCCTGACCTTGTGATCTGCCTACCTCGGCCTCCCAAAGTGCTGGGATTACAGGCGTGAGCCACCACACCCGGCCCTCTCTGGAGCAGAATTTTAGTCTCCTGCCTGGATGCTTAAGATCTGGCCATCAGCGCTTTGGGAGCTAAGCCAGGGACAGAGGGTCTGGGGGTCTCATCATTCAGCATCCATTGTGCATACAGTCATTTAATCTTCTTGGTTTTGACAGGGTGCTTTCAGCTTCCCAAGTCCAGAAACTTCTGTTTTGCACTCTTAAGAGAGTGAGATGTGGGTGTGTGTGTTTCCTGATCCTTTTAATTCACTTATTTTCACTTATGATGGGATGGAGGCAAAGCAGCTTCCAGATGACAAAGAACCAGCGAAGGAATCTTGAGATGTGTATCTCTGGGGTCCTTACCAAGGCCTTATTTCCACCACCCTCTTTGAACCTCCATTTCCAGAGGTACCTGGTGCTGTTAGGTACCAGATACCTGAGCTTTGTGAAGATTCTACAGTGAACAAGTTTACCCTTAGCTTGATCAGCTGCCAGCTCCAGGCCTGTTAATTTGTCTTTTCCTCACTCATCACTTACAGAAGATTCCTAGCTTCTATTACTTTGTTGCTACTGCCTCCTGTCCTGCCTACTTTTGTGGGGGTGCGTCTTTTAGAAAATCTCCCTACTGTAACTTTAGTGTGTTTTGGGAAGAACTACATTAGGTATGCAGATTCATTCATGCATCCTAAAGAGGAAGTCTAAAATGTATTTTTTTGAAACTACAGAAATCGTAACTCAGCTCTACAATGGAACGTGGATACTACCTTGACTTCACTAAGCCTCGGGTGGACAAATGACTTGTACAAAGCCACACAGCTAGTTATTGGCAGAGCAGCCACAGAACCCAGGACTCGAGTTGCCTAACTCTGGTGGTTCTGTATTACCGCAGTGCTCCTTATTATCCTCATCAAATACTGTTTTAAAAAATACTTTGGCCGGGCACGGTGACTCATGCCTGTTATCCCAGCACTTTGGGAGGCTGAGGCAGTTGGATATCCTGAGGTCAGGAGTTTGAGACCAGCCTGGCTAACATGGTAAAACCCCGTCTCTACTAAAAATACAAAAATTAGCCTGGCGTGGTGACACACACCTATAGTCCCAGCTACTCAGGAGGCTGAGGCAGGAGAATTCCTTGAACCCGGGAGGTGGAGGTTGCAGTGAACTGAGATCACGCCACTGCACTCCAGCCTGGGCGACAGAGCAAGACTCCATCTCCAAAAAACAAAACAAAAATCCAAAAAAACACTTTCATTTATAAATAGTTTAGAATGCACAAGAAGTTGCAAAAATAAGTTGTGGAGAGTCCTTCCCACGTGCCCTTTCTCCAGTTTCTTCCATGATGTCATCTTATGTAACAATATTATATGTCAAAACCAGGGGCTTGATGCTATTACTTAAGACTATTGTCTTAAGTCAGGTGCACACTTTCAAGTAACATTTTTTATGTAAAAATTGGTGTATTCTGATAAGAAAGAGCCAGAAAAAGATCCAATCTTAGCTGGGTGTGGTGGCTCATGCCTGTCATCTTAGCACTTTGGGAGGCCAAGGCAGGTGGATCATCTGAGGTCAGGAGTTCGACCTGAACAGCGATTGGTACATAGTAGATATTTAATAAATCGCCAACATAATGATTACTAAAATAATAATCCCTAACATCATAATTCTCTGGTTCGTGTAAGTTCGAGTCCTGCCAAAAGGAAATGTTTGTCTCACTGCAGTATCAGTTCACAAACTGCTCAGCTCCAGCCCAGGTGAAGAGACTGGCTTCTTCCCCAAACTCCCCAGTTTCACATTACCAGTTGAAAGGTCTCGCCCCAAAGAGGTCGCTTCCAGGCACGGTAGGAGTGCTCTGGAATTTAAAAGCAGATACCAATTCTACATTGAGCCTTAGCAGAGTATCTGAATAAACACACGTTACTGTTTGAAGTAGCATCTTGGGACTTGCAAAAGCCTCCACCGGTCCTCACGCAGGCGGTTGTCAGATAAGCCCTACTTCCCACCACACCTGGTGCCCCGCCTGCCTGACTCTGGCTTAAACTTCCTGCCCTTGGCACTAACCGCTAGCACTCACAAAGGCGGCAGCTGCTGGTGTGGTCCTGCGGCCAGGAAGGCACTCCGCCCGAAACCTGCCCTCTGTTTAAGTCGAAAAGCAATGGCTGTCCTGTGGGGGTTGGAGGTCTCTGTCAGTGGGAACCAACAGATGGCCCTCGATCACGCTGGACAATGTCCTCATCTGGGTCCACCCAAGCAGCCTGATGGTAAAACCGAACCAGAGGATAAAGAAAAAAGCTACTTTTTGATATGTAGCTCATTTCCGTTGCTATGGCCTATGACGAAAGAATAACTTCCAGTCCTTTCTTTGTGCCTCCAGCTCCATTCCTTCCTCCACTTCCCCCCCAAAATCATGTGGCCTTCTGCCTGTTTAATTTCTTGTCTGTTTTTTTTTAATTTTAAAAAATGTATTATTTATTTATTTTTTGAGACAGAGTCTCACTGTCACCCAGGCTGGAGTGTAGAGGTGCGATCTCAGCTCACCACAACATCCGCCTCCCAGGTTCAAGTGATTCTCCTGCCTCAGCCTCCAGAATTATAGGTGCACACCACCATACCAAGCTAAATTTTTTTTTTTTTTGTATTTTTAGTAGAGACAGGATTTCACCATGTTGGTCAGGCTGGTCTCAACTCCTGACCTCAGGTGACCCTCCCACCTTGGCCTCCCAAAGTGCTGGCATTATAGGCATGAACCACTGTGCCCAGCCTATGTGTGTGTGTTTAAAGGTGTTCAGCTATAGCTTTTGGTAGCTTAATAGAATTGCTAATTAAAGAAAATCTCTCTTCTATTAGTCATGTAATTCACACAACCAGAATATCCTAAGGAAATTCGGCTACATCTCAATTAACTGTGGTAAACGGAAAACACAGCTTTTTATGGGTGGAATTGTTTCCCTTCAAAATTCATATGTTGAGGTCCTAACCCCTAATACCTCAGCATGTAACTACTATATATTTGGAGACAGAATCTTTAAAAAGGTGATTAAGTTAAAATTAGATTATGAAGGTGGGCCTTAATCCAATCTGATTTGTGTCCTCCTAAGAAGAGGAGGTTAGGACATGCACGTGCCAAGAGGCAAGACACAGGGCCATCTACAACTCCAGGAGAGAGGCCACAGGAGAAATCAACCCTGCCCAATCCTTGGTCTCAGACTTCAGCCCGCAGAATTGTGGGGTGATGAGTGTCTGTTGTAGGCCAGGCATGGTGGCTCACACCTGTAATCTCAGCACCTTGGGAGGCTGAGGTGGGAGGATCACTTGAGGTCAGGAGACCAGCTTGGCCAACATGGTGAAACACTGTCTCTACTAAAAATACAAAAATTAGTCGTGCATGGCGGCGGTGCCTATAGTCCCAGCTACTTAGGAGGCTGAGGCAGGAGAATCACTTGAACCCACGAGACAGAGGTTGCAGTGAGTTGAGATCACACTACTGCACTCCAGCCTGGTTGACAGAGTGAGACTGTCTCAAAGTGTCTGTTGTGTGACCCACCCAGTCGTCGGTACAATTCGATCAATTTTGACGTATATCTGTGCTCATGAAACCATTACCACAATGGCGATGAACATAGCTGTTCATCATCTCCAAAAGTTTCCTCGTACACTTTTGTAATTCTTCTGTCTCTTCCCCTATTTCCCAGGCCACCACAGAATCTGCTTTTGGTCCCTGTAGATTAATTTGCCATTTCTAGAGTCTTTTGTAAATGAAACCATACAATATGCACACCTTTCACCTGGTGTAATTCTCTGGAGATTCATCCAGGTGGGTTGTGTGTATCAGCAGTTCATTCCTTTTCAGTGCTGAGTAGTACTCCATGGCATAGATACACTCGGTTTATCCATCTGAGGTAGGAGACCAGTAGGATTATATCCCAGTCTCAGGCAGGAAAAAGTGAAGAAACTAGCAGGAACCAGCAAATGACAACAAAAGCCATCCCTAGCTGTCATCATTGCTCATTACCATAAGACACGCCCACCAATACCATGACAGTTTACACATGCCATGACAATGACTCAGAAGTTACCGCCCCTTTCCTAGAATGTTATAAATAACCCGCCTCTCAATTTGCTTTAACTGCCCCTTCATTTGCATGTAATTGAAAGTCAGTATAAGTGGGTAGAAATACAGTTGCCAACAGCTCATTTGTTGCCAACTCTAGGTGCCCTGCCTACGAGTTAGCCCTGCTCTGCAAGCAGCAGTACCGTTCAGCACAAGATTGCTGTCTAATATCATCAGCTCACCCTTGAATTCTTTCCTGGGCAAAGCCCGGGCTAAGCCCCGGTTTTGGGGCTCACCTGTCCTTCATCACATGTACTTATGAAGGAATCCCTTAAAGGCTTCTTCTGGCTTTGTGAGATTATGAATCAGTTATTATAAGCATTCATGTACAAAGCATTCATTGTATGGACATATGGTTTTTTTTTCCTTTTGAGAAAACACCTGGAAGTGAAATGGCTGGATCATGTGGTAGGTGTATGTTTAACTTTTTATTTTTTTTAGATGGAGTCTTGCTCTTTAGCCCAGGCCTCAGTGCAGTGGCTTGATCTCGGCTCACTGTAACCTCTTCCTCTTGGGTTCAAGTGATTCTCCTGCCTCAGCCTCCTGAGTAGCTGGGACTACAGGTGTGCACCACCATGCCTGGCTAATTTTTGTATATTTTTTCGTAGAGATGGGGTTTTGCCATGTTGACCAGGCTGGTCTTGAACTCCTGACCTCAGGTGATCCACCTGCCTCAGCCTCCTAATGTGCTGGGATTACAGGCGCCCAGCCAGGTATATGTTTAACTTTTTAAGAATCAAACTTTTCCAAAATGGCTATACCATTTGGTATGACCCCCAGCTGTGTAGGAACGTTCCAGCTCTTCTCCATCTTTGCCAATACTTGGAATAACTGGTCTTCTTGACTTTAGTCATTCAAATAGATGTGCAGTGGCATGTCCTTGCGATGCTAATTTGCATTTCCTTAATGATGCTGAGCATCATTGCCATCCATGCATCTTCTGTTAATGAAATGTCTGCTCAAAGCTTTACTTATTGTTTTCATTGGATTATTTATTGTCTTATCATAGAGTTTTGAGAGGTCAGTATGTATTCTGGATATAAGACCTTTATCACATACATACTTTGCAGATATTTTCTCCAGTCTATGGCTTGTGTTTTCATTCTCTTCATAGTGTCTTTCAAAAGGCAGAAGTTTTCGATTTCAATGAAGTCTAAGTTATCAGTCTTTCCTGAGTGATAGCTATAAGCTATAAGCTTGTGCTTTTGGGTCGTATCTAAGAAATCCTGGTCTAACCCAACAACACCAAGATTTTCTCCTATGTTTTCTATAAAAATGTTACAGTTTTAAGTTTTACATTTAGGTCTGTGGTCTATTCTGAGTTAATTTTTGTATATAGTACAAGGTATGAATCAAAGTTCTTTTTTTTTTTTTTTTTTTGCATATGGATGTTCAATGGTTTTAGTACCATTTGTTGAAAAAGACTATTTCTTCGTGGATGAATTGCTCTTATATATCAGTTGTCCGTATGTGTATGAATTTATTGCTGGACTTTTAATTCTGTTCTGTTGGTGTTTGTGTCTGTCTTTGTGTCAATACTGTGCCAGTCTTATTACTGTAGCTTTATACTAAGTCTTGAAATCAAGAAGTGTTAAGTCTCTAACTTTGCTCTTCTGAGTGTGCTTTGTACATAGCATATTGATTAATGCTATTGTTGCTACTTGGAGGTCCTTTCGGGTGAACTTAATTCATTTCCTGTTTTAATCCCCAGTGTGTTTCTTAAGGGTTTGTGCCCTTCTCCTCAAGCCCCTACCCTGCCTCTGCTCCTCTCATTCTTAGCTCTTGACTTTGCCTCTGACTTGGCCCAAAAGTTAAAGTCAGCTAACGATTCTTTTGGGCCCTTATGCTCCCTTGCTATAAGGTCACAGCCATTTGCACTAATCCTTACCTGCTTCGTTCCTAGCTCAGAGAACAATACCAGTTATAATGACAGTTAGCTAAGCATAGTTAACAAATACTGAGTTCTTTCTCTGGGCTAAACACAGATATGCACTTTACACCATTTCTCATTTAGGCAACATACCATTTCTATCAGATGGAGACATATTACTGTTTTCATTTTACAGAAGAGGAAACAGAGGCAGTGAGGTTCATTGCTTCATTACCATGTTTCTATAGCTAGAAAAAGATGGAGCTGGCATTCAAGCCCAGGGCTCTGTGATTTCTGTCCCTCCTCTTGACCAAAGCTAACAATCCCAGCAGTGCTCACAATCTTGTCCCCACCTAGCTGGTGGAGAAGCTGGCTCCATTCATTATCCACCGTCCCAGCCCACCCCACCCCACCCCCACTGCCTCTTCTGCTTTCCCTCTCCACTTGCTGCTTTCTTTCTTTTTATTTTTTTCTCACTGCAACCTCCACCTCCCGGGTTCAAGCAATTCTTCCTGCCTCACTTGTCTGAGTAGCTAGGATTACAGGTGCCCCCCACCACACCTGGCTAATTTTTTTTAATTTTCAAAATTATTTTTATTTATTTATTTTAAGACGGAGTCTCACTCTGTCGCCAGGCTGGAATGCAGTGGCAAGATCTAGGCCCACTGCAGCCTCTGTCTCCCAGGTTCAATTGATTCTTCTGTCTCAGCCTCCCAGGTAGCTGGGACTACAGGCGCGCGCCACCGCACCCAGATAATTTTTTCTATTTTTAGTAGAGATGGGGTTTCACCATGTTGGCCAGGATGGTCTCAGTCTCTTGAACTGGTGATCCTCCCACCTCAGCCTCCCAAAGTGCTGGGATTACAAGCGTGAGCCACCGCGCCTGGTCTAATTTTTAAATTTTTTTTTAGTAGAGATGGGGTTTCACTATGTTGGCCAGGCTGATCTCGAACTCTTGACCTAAGGTGATTCTCCTGCTTTGGCTGCCCAAAGTGTTGGGATTACAGGCGTGAGTCACTGCACCTGGCCACTGCACCCAGCTTCTTTTCTTCTTTTTAAAACATTTTAGAATTATTTATTTATTTTGAGACAGGGTCTGCTCTGCTGCCCAGGCTTACTACGTTTATCTGGGTTCTTTGTAATTAATCTCTGCATTCATCATAATTGGAAGAAAAGTTCAAAGTAGTGGGGTGTAGTGGCACAATCGTAGCTCACTGCAGCCTCGAACTCCTGGGCTCAGGCAGTCCTTCTGCCTCAGCCTCCCAAAGCTCTGAGGTTACAGGCATGAGTCACTGCACCCGGCCCTTGCTCCTATTCATCATGGTGCTCACAACAAAATAAGTATTTTCAACTTCCACTAAGAAGTTAAAGTTTTCCAACCCTTTTTCTGCAGCCAGACTTGCAGTTTCATATATTAAGTTGTGTATTGGACAGCTTCACCAGAATACATCACGGGTACCTCAAGCATCGAAACAAAACTTACCATCTTCTTCCCAAACCTGCTCTTCTTCCTGAATTCTCTGTCTCAGTAGATGGCTCTTCTAGCCATACAGTAGCCCAAGCCCAAAACTGGCAATGGAAGGACTGAGTTTGGTTTCAAAACCCCACTCTGCCACTTACCAGATAGGAGACTTTTGAGCCTCAGTTTCCCAATCTGAAAAGTGGGGATAATAGTTTTACCTCACATGGTGGCTTTTAAGGCTAAGTGATCACGTTAGTTGCTCAAAAATGAGTATTATTATTGTCATTGTCGTCATCATCCTTATTGTCACTGTCACCTCCTGATGCTCCCTTGCCTAAGTTCCATAAAAATATGGTGCACCCTCCTTTTAATTCCTTAGATTCTGCTGTTACTTTTGCCAAAGGTTATCCTGACATTCTAGACCAGTGCTCACTAAAGTGCCAAATCAATCCTTAGAGATTCGGGAAGAAAGTATTAGAACATTAATTTATATTCACTTAAAAAAAACCTCATCTTTAGGTTTCCATTTATATATAATTGAAAAAATATTTGATAAAGTATATATAAAATTTAGAAATAAATGTAACTATTGAGGGTGCATGTTCAAAATGTTACAAAGTCTAGATTATATAGTTGGGAGGTCCCCATTCTTAGCTGGGTAAGGTGACCCTGTACTTTCCTTCCCCCAGAATGACATCTTGCTTTGTCATCATGGACAACAATAGGGCAGCGACTGTGATTCAGTCAGAATAAAGCTGCAGACAGCAGGATCCACTCTAGTTAAAGCAGAAATGGATTTGCTGTAGGCGGTTGGCTTTCGGCAGAGGTCTTTAAACGTTAGGGTCCATCAGAATCACCTAGAAGGCTTGTTAAAGTCAAGCCTACCGAGTCCCACCCCCAGAGTTTCTGGTTCAGCGGGTCTGGGGTGGGACCTAAGAATGTGCATTGCTAATAAGTTCCCAGATGCTGCGGCTTCAGAGCCCAGCCTTGGAGAACCAGTGGGCTACAGAATGATGGCAAGGGCTGGAGGAGGCTACAGAGTGGGTGCAGGTCCAGGTCCCATCTCAGAATCACACTGTAAAACTGGCCGGGCCAGGTCGCCACTGTACGTGCTGCTTTCCCTGTGCACTCAAAAACCACACTGCCTCTGCTGCAGGCCGGAAAGCTACTGAACCAGGAAGCTGTGCTGATGCTGCTGACTGCCCCCGAGATTAGAGATTGACTGGACATAGTGCCGCTGTCACCCCTGCTGGAGAAGGGCCAAAGCATCTCCTCCTCTGTGCTTCCAGAGAGGCAGCGTGGTGGCCACTTAAAATGCTCAGGCTCTGCCAGGCACTAGAGCATCTGCCTGGCTAAGATGTTATTATTATTACAATCAACCTGGAAGAATACTCAGGGGAAATCCTAGCGCAAGAGACTTTGGAGGAAGAGATCTTCAGTGTTTCAGGCTTTGGTGCACAGGAAATCTTGCTAGAGGAGGTTGGAGTGGTTTTGCATGAGGCGAGAGCAATGTCTGCTGCAGACTATGTTTTTCCTGTTGGCTCCTGGTATGGTGCCTGAGCGCTAGGACTTGGCACAGAGAAAGTCCTCTTCCTTTTCTTCCCCAACGTGCTAGTCTCAGCCACTCCCCTGAGTACACACAGTATGCTGGTGTTTTGGCTAAGGGTTTGCCCTGCTGGTATAATCTGCCTGACTCCTGCTACCGCCTCTCTGCCTTTTTCATCAATGAGGTGGGCTCTTGAGCATGCTAGGTATCCAAGGAGACCAGAATTCTTCCAGTGACAAGTCTGCCGGGGCTATTTCCATCTAGGAGTCAGTCCCACTTAACTACTGAGGATCTAGGTTACATGTGCTTTCCCAGGGTGACATCTCCCTACCCCCTTCACTCCACATCCTCGTCTCCAGAGCCTGAAACCCTGGGAGTGCCACCTTGGTCCTGAGTGTCTCTGAGACTGAATCCATTTCTAGGAGGGAGACCTCAGATCCTTCCACAAATGATGTGGGAGGGGTTGGAGGGAACTGTCTAGCTCAGGGCCTAGCAGATCCCTTAATTGTTTCTAATACATCCTTCAGGCAACAGGTGCAAGCCTAGAGAGTTCCAGCTTCAACTTCAGGATTGTATGACAGTGACAAGCATTTAGTGGAAAGTACATTTTAGGGCCCGGCACAGTGGCTTACACCTGTAATCCCAACACTTTGGGAGGCCAAGGCAGGCGGATCACGAGGTCAGGAGATCAAGACCATCCTGGCCAACAGGGTGAAACCCTGTCTCTACTACAAGTACAAAAAATTAGCCGGGCATGGTGGCACATGCCTGTAGTCCCAGCTACTCAGGAAACTGAGGCAGGAGAATCACTCGAACCTGGGAGCAGAGGGTAAGTGAGCCGAGATTGTGCCACTGCACTGTCCTCCAGCCTGGGGGACAGAGCACGACTCTGTCTCAAAAAAGAAAAAAAAAGTGCACTTCAGATTCTGAAGTCTGGGCTTTATCCCACAGGCAAGGGATGCGATGTATGACACTTCACGCTGGGTGGTGGCTGCAAGCCAAAGTGTCCAGGCAGCCCTGCTGTCAGAAGGATAAACCATGGACACTTGATGCCTTCCTGAAGGAAGAGCACTAGGCCTGGCAAACCATCGAGCGCTGATGCTCTAGCGCCTTCTACCCACGATTCTCCAGCCTCAGCAGAAATGGGAGAAATTGATGACCCTGTCATTGTGCCATCCCCATCACCCAGCAATTAATTTTAGTTCGATGCCTTCAAACACTCTTCAGGGGCAGTGTGCGTTCCGCTGTGTCAGCTAATGGTGAGTACCCGGACGACCATTCTGTTTCACATTCAGTACGGTATTCAATAAATCACATGAGATACTCACCACTTTATTATAACGTGGAGAGGCCTGTGTTAGATGATGTTGCCCACTGTAGGCAGCATCGCTACAGGTAACACTCCCTTAAGTGTTCTGAGCACATTTAAGGGAGGCGAGGCTGAGCTGTGAAGCTCGCTAGGTTAGGTGTATTCAAGGCATTTTAGACTTTGACTATTTTCAGTTGACAATGGCTTTATGGGGACGTCGCTCCACCCTAGCTTGAGGAGAACGTGTAGTCAAGTTGCCTGTTCATGAGCACATTATAGGTCAAGGTATGTTTTACGCAGCTTTGAGGGTTTGCTCCCTCCTTTTGAGTTTGAGTCTGAGGGTGTGGGTCCAGGATAAAGGGCAGGTGTGCGCCAGGAGTGGTGGTTCACACCTGTCATCCCAGCACTTTGGGAGGCTGAGATGGGATGATCTCTTGAGTCCAGGAGTTCGAGATCAGCCTTGATGAGACCTCGTCTCTACAAAAATAAAATAAAAATAAAGAAATTAGCCAGGCATGGTGGTACACGCCTGTAGTCCCAGCTACTTGGGAGACTGAAGCAGGAAGATCACTTGAGCCCAGGAATTTGAGGCTGCAGTAAGCCATGATCATGCTTCTGCACTTCAGCCCAAGCAACAGAGTGAGACTCTGTTTATATTTTAAAAAAACAAAAGGGAGAGAGAAAAAAAAAAAAAGAACAAACAGCAGGTGTGAACATTGCTCAGGAAATGCTCCCTCTGGTAAGCAGCCCCAGCCGTCTATTGAGGCTGCCACCCGTGCCATCCACAGCTTTTGCAGACCATGACATATGCAAACTGTTGTGAAATGTTCGCAGTGCTCATAGTTTCAGAGCCAAGCTTTGAAACAGAAAGGCAGCAGGAGACGGTGGGAGGAGGGTGGGATTTGGAGACAGAAGGTATCTGGGTTTGAATTTTTTCTCTGTATTGGCTGTTGTGTGACTCTTGTCTCCGCTTCTTGGGCTATGCAAAGAGAAAACTAACACGTGCCTTAGAGACTTATGATGATTTAATGTAGAGTGTTTGACACATTATTGAATATTAGCAATTGCTGATATTTGTAATGAAGCGCGCTGGAAGCTGTCACAGTTCCCGTAGTTTATTTTGCATCTGCTCGTAAGCATCCTGTGGTCTTCTCAGCGTCTGTGTGGTCTTAGTGGGATGCTGACTATATTCATTCTTGTAAACTTTACTCATTTGCCATCTCAGACGGGGAAGGGGATAAAAATTATTATTATTATTTTTATTTTTAAATTATTTTCTATATTGCATTGTATATTTATTTTATATTGTATATTTAGTAAGTGAGCACTTTCATTTTAGACAATTTCATTTAGGAAATGAGAGACAGCGTGCTCTCAGGGATCTCACAATGTGCGAGTGAGGTGGACACACACGTATCTAAGCACATGATGGTGAGAGGTGCATGATCACGAGGATGGGACGTGACAAGGATGTGATGTGGAGCTGAGAGCCCAGAAGACGGGCTCTGGGTCAAGTGTGGTCAGACCACACTTGGTCAGGAAGGTCTTTGAAGGTGGCGAAGGGGTGAAGATGGTGAGTGGGTTCCAGGGCTGGGAGAGGTACACTCCCTACACATTCTAACCAACAGGCTGTGGGAAGGAAGCTGGAAGTCAGGAAGTGGGCAGTGCCTGGGTTTTTGGCTCATGGGACTGGGTGCATGGTCATACTGTGGCCATGCTGTCTTTAAACTCAACACCACCACAGACATAGGATATTCTTAGTCATACTGATTTCCCCTGGATTACTTTTGGTACAAGAGTTTTAAGTGCAGAAGTCTTTATCGCCTTTTTTCCCTAACAGAAAGCCATTCTGGGCCATTTATCGGCTGTAACTTGTACAGCCCACTAGAGCATGGAGGGGTGTGAGTGCGGGAGCCTAGGTAAGGCTGCACCAGGCTGTCCCCAGGACAGTCCTCAATGCCGCCTGGCTTAGCCACATTGACAAAAACATGTACCCCTAGGTTATGAAATATTCAATACTGTATTGTATGGGAGAAATACAAAGAGGAGAAAGAACTGGGTTGTAATGTGGCCTGACCAGGTATCTCAGCCCACTGGCTTATACACCAGGAACCATTCTAGCCAGTGCATCTAAGGACCAGTAATTGAGAACAAAACATGTACATTGTATTTTTCTTTGATTGCAATAAACTTGGAGGAAAACGGTTTTCTTACTTTGAGCTTTTCTTTCAATTATGATTAATTACAAAAGACCCGGAGAAACTAAACATCATCTACAGCATGTTTTAAAAGGCAAAAAGGTATTTTAAAATTCATGTTGGAAGACGTAGGCTCCAGCTGGGGCTGAGACAGATGATTCAAGTGTCTTTTTCATTTTATTGGGCACTGAAGACTGAAGCTGCAGAGCATGCGTGCTTACCATTGTGTGTGCGCATGTGTGTGCATGTGTCTTACACCAAAGACTGAAATCTAAAAGAAGCCCCAGTGAGCAGGTGTCACTATCATGCTACAAACGAACAGGTGTATTGTGAATTGCTGTTATGTAGTTTTTTCTTCAAACATACCTTACTGCTATAACATTTTCTTCCTGAGAGCAAACAATTTCTGCTATTGGATTCTTGAGTGTACCATTAAGCTTCTCCAAACACAAATAACATCTACTATGCTTTAAAAGTAATGGCCCACACAGCTATTTATCCGTGTGACTGTTTATCTGTTTATACCTTTGCCTGTTTTGATCTTCAAGCAAATGGGGGAAATCTCAGAAGTGTTAATGCAGTAACTATCCCTGAACACTCAATAGTCAGAATCCAGCCTTCAAATCAACACCTAAGTATATACCAGGGAAAGGCAAGTTTCAGGTGAACTCCTAGCTGCATATCTGGTTAATCTGCAACCACACAGAGCGGCTGGGGCAAAGGTGTGTCCCGGTGCTTTGTGGTGTACTTGGAACTCCACAGCCAAAAGATTCGACGTTGTTTGCTCGCTGTGTTCAAAACAAGAGGTATAAAGGAAGTTCAGCAACAACCGAAAGATGACTCGTAATTTCTAACTGGCTGGCTATGCTTGGCAAGCCTGGTGTATTTATAATCTTTCAAAGTTAAGTGCAAAAGTTCCTAAGCCTCGTGCGTCACCCAACTGCAGCATTCCTGCTGATCACGCTGGTTGTCACCATAAAGCCTGAGCAAAAGTAAACCTTTCTTTCCCCAGGGTTTCCTTGTATTGAAGGAGCCACTACTTGAGGCTTTTTAAAGGATCACAACCAATGTCTGTTTCACGCGGCAGGTCCCTGGGGACTGTAATTGCAGAAGTATAACCTGGCGGTTATGCCACATGGCCCAAGAAACTGCCCAGGACCAATGTGCTTCCGCCAGATGACCTTTTGCAGCTGAAGGCACGAGTGCCCCATCTGCGGTCACTGTCTCTGTGTGAACAATTCTCTGGTATTCCCTGGGCAAAAAGGAAATGCTCGTTGACAACATCGAGTCAAAACTGGGAACCCTGAGCTCTTGCTCTGCCACCATATCATTTTTCTGTTAGTGTAGTGTCTTGGTCAGGTGTTAATTAGCAAGGGCTTTTGTTTCTGTTTTTATGAAACGAACTGTTTTTAAGTTTGAGAGATTTCCTACTCTTGAATCAACTCAGAGCATGTTTCCTACTAAAATGATAAGTGATCTCATATATGAATGGGGAAGCTTTGCCTGGTTCAAGCCTTTGGAATGGAGGTCTAGCTGCATGACTGAGGGGATTTGGGCCATGCATGGCTTCACTGGTTGAGGACATGGATGCTGGAGATGCTCAGGTCTGGGCTGGTTTGTCTCTTCAGCCTCAGTATTCTCATCTGTGAAATGGGGTGGTTGTGAGAAGTCAGTGAGCCAATGAGCCACTGCACGTGAATAATGACAGCTAATACTTGTGTGGCCCCCACTACATCCCAGCCACTGTTTTCCTGTTAACTCATTTATTCATCAGAGCAATCCTATGAGGGAGGTACTATTGTTGTCAGTCCCATTCTACAGATGGAATGTTGAGGCACAGAAAGGTTAGTATCTTGCTGAAGGTCACGCAACTACTAAGTGGCAGACCTGGGAGTTGAACCTACATCTGACTGTGAAGCCCATGTCCTTATTGATGCCAAGCTGCCTTTTGTAAGACAGTCAGCAGGTGGTGTGCACTTGATAAGTACTCAGTAAATATCGGAATGGGGTACACAGCGGATCACCTGGAACAGAAGCCACGCTTCTCACCTCTGTTGGCTGTGCTGCAAGGCATGGGTGACCTTAAGGGCCTAAGAGTGCTGTCTACTTATCAAAGCCTCAGCTTCTTAGCTGTGGCCACAGGAGACTGGGCAACCAGAAGTCTGGTAGGGTGTCAAGCCAATAGTCATCCTGGGGATAGTGAGATGTCACAGATTGCTGCTGACTTGGGCCAAGCTGGTGGTAGGCACTTCAAGCCATGGGAGTGAACCAGGCATGAGAGCAGGGTTTGGCAGGGAAGAGATACTTGGTCTGTGTGTGTGTGTTTAGGGAGGTAGATGAGAGCCTCAGGTGACTTCTGGTCCCGGGAAAGACAGCTTGGGATGGGCAGTTGGGTCTTTATGCATGTGTCAGGTCTATTCCTATCTGGAGAGACTGAGAAGGAGAATCAGAACTGAATGCAAGAAGGCGACGTGAGCTATCCCATCCCCACACCTGCGTGTTAGGGAACATGGGGGATGTTTTAATAGTAAAGAGATGTCCACAGGATGTTTGAGGGTGGTGGTGATTTCTGTTATTTCCTCTCAGTAGGCTGGAAATACTGAGAGTCTTGCGCCAAACTGGCTTTAGATTTTCACCCTGTTTGCCATTCTGCTCTATGACTGGCCGGGCACTATTCTAGGGGCTGGCGATTCAAAGACAGGAGAAAGCTCATCCCTGTCCTCAAGGTATGACATGAACAGATAATAGAAATCAATGGGGTCATCCAGAAGTAAGCACTGGAATCGTGGGAGCTTTGGGAGGGGAGAGGTGGGGCCAGAGATGGTGTGGGATAGCAGCTGAAGGTCAGCCTCTGAGGCAGCGGGAGGTGAAGGAATGTCATGTTTAGGACAGGAAGGCAAGGGATGAAGAGTTGCATTTTGATGGGGCTTAAGATGTCAGAGTAGGTGAGGTAGAAGATAAAGGTGGGGAGGTAGGGCCAGGTGTAATATAAATTTTATTAATTTGGGGCTGGGCGCGGTGGCTCACGCCTGTAATCTGAGCACTTTGGGAGGCCGAGGCGGGTAGATCACGAGGTCAAGAGATCAAGACCATCCTGGTCAACATGGTGAAACCCCGTCTCTACTAAAACTACAAAAAAATTAGCTGGGCATGGTGGCGCGTGCCTGTAGTCCCAGCTACTCAGGAGGCTGAGGCAGGAGAATTGCCTGAACCCAGAAGGCGGAGGTTGTGGTGAGCCGAAATCGCGCCATTGCACTCCAGCCTGGGTAACAAGAGTGAAACTCCGTCTCAAAAAAAAAAAAAAATTTTTTTTATTAATTTTTATTAATTTTTTTTTGAGACGAGTTTCACTCTGTTGCCCAAGCTGGAGTGCAGTGGCGCCATCTCGGCTCACTGTAACCTCTCTTATTGGGGCTCAAGCGATTCTCCTGCCTCAGCATCCCGAATAGCTGGGATTACAGGCGCCCGCCACAAAGCCTGGCTAATTATTTGTATTTTTAGTAGAGACCAGGATTCCCCCACCATCTCTGACCCCTCCACTTCCCTCCCAAAGCATTCAGGACCCTAGTGCTTACTTCTGGATGACCCTATTGATGTTGGCCAGGCTGGCCTCAAATCCTGACCCCAGGTGATCTGCTGCCTCGGCTTCCCAGAGTGCTGGGATTACAGGTGTGTGCCACCGCGCCCCGCCTAGGTGTAATATATAAAGGAGCTTGTGCTTTATTGGCTGCTCAGAACTGTTGGTGCCAATAGATGTCTGAGTTGCTTATTTATTATAATTATTTTAGTTTTTAGAGACGCGGTCTCATTCTGTCACCAGGCTGGAGTACAGTGGTGTAATTACGGCTCACTGCAGCCTTGAACTCCTGGTCTCAAGCCATCCTCCTGCCTCAGCCTCCCAAAGCACTGGGATTGCAGGGGCGAGCCACCACACCTGGCTCTGAGCTGCTTTGTAAACGGATCCCCCAGCAGCAGGATGGAGGATGAAATTCATGAAGGAAAAAGCTAAGCCAGGGATATCTGTTAACAGAAAATCCAGATGAGAGGATGAGGGCAAAGCCAGGTGAAAAAAAATAAGTAGGACTTGAAGTTTGATTGGTCATTGAATGAGGGGCCGGGAGACAGAGAACGAGAATTCAAGGACGGCTTCCAGGTTTCCAGCTCAAATGGCCAAGTAGGTGGTGCTAACACCCAGTAGCTCGCAGTCACAGGGAGTGGGTAGCTGGGTTGGAGCAGGAAATGATGGGGTCAGTGGGGAGCATGCTGAGTTTGAGGTGCCCGATGAGTATTTAGGGGGAAGGTCCAGAGGCAGTTCCAGAGGCCTTGGCTAAAGCATCAGTATCTATGTGCTGCTGAAGCCTCAGAGAAGAGATGGGGTCAGCTGGGGAAAGAGTGAGCAGGGGGCAGATCAGTGCTCTAAGGAGGGGACTCGGCAGTGCCGGCAGCCTGAGGCTGGGGTGCGTCAGCTCCAGGCATCTGGTGTGGCCCCGGCTCTGGTGGGCAAAGACGCTGAGGCCTATTCTGACGTTGCAGGAGAATGGGGCACAGAGGGACTCTTTCAGGGGTCGGTGCATTGGGTCTCAGTTCCAGGTGCAGGGCTGGAGAGAAGGGGGGGATTGAGGAAGAGAAAAAAGTCACAGCCCTCTGCCGGACACAGGGACTCTTTAAAAGGGGAGCATTTAAACATCAGTGAAACATCAGTGACAGGGAGTGGCTCACGCCTGTAATCCCAGCACGTTGGGAGGCCGAGGCAGATGGATCACGAGATCAAAAGATCGAGACCATCCTGGCCAACACGGTGAAACCCCATCTCTACTAAAAATACAAAAATTCACTGGGCATGGTGGCATGCACCTGTAATCCCAGCTACTTGGGAGGCTGAGGCAGGAGAATCGCTTGAACCCGGGAGGCAGAAGTTGCAGTGAGCCAAGATTGTGCCGCAGCATTTGAGCCTGGCGACGGAGCAAGACTCTGTCTCAAAAAAAAAAAAAAAAAGAAACATCATTAAAGAAACATCATTAAAGGTCCTGTTCATTGGGGTCCAGGAGGTAGTGGTTCTTTTTTTCTTTTTTGAGATGGAGTCTGGCTCTGCCACCCAGCTGGAGTGCAGTGGCGCAATCTCAGCTCACTGCAACCTCCGCCTCCCAGGTTCCAGCAATTCTCCTGCCTCAGCCTTCCAAGTAGCCGGGATTATAGGCACCTGCCACCACGTCTGGCTAATTTTTGTATTCTTAGTAGAGATGGGGTTTCACTGTGTTAATCAGGCTGGTCTCGAACTCCTGACCTCAGGTGATTGAGCCATCTTGGCCTCCCAAAGTGCTGGGGTTACAGGCGGGAGTCACCATCCCGCCCCAGGTGGTGGTGCTTAAGCAGATGACAGGGTAGAGACCATCTGTTTTGCTTTTTCCAATTGTGCATGCGCTCCTCCTCCCAGGGGCCTCTGAGGTTCTCACAAGCCACAAGTGTGTGACAGGTGTGGGTGTTGTCCTTGGGGAGCTGGCAGTGCGGCGGCGGGGGGGGGGTGGTTCTATTTTGTGGACCAGCGTCTCCCTGGGGTGATTCTGATACATCCTCATCCGATGGAGAATGCACCATTTGCCGTGAAGGAAGCGCAGTGCTAGTGGGAGAGAAGGTTTGGGACCCTCCTTTGTATTTTGCACCCCTAGGTTGAACCATTTTCCACAGCACTTAAAATGCCCCTCACCAGCCTAGTAACAGCACAATCCCACCATTTAGAATCTCCACAAGTTCATTCACGCTGCAGGTCAATAACCACATAGTCATCACTTAGTCACGCCACGTGTGAGGAAGGTGAAGGCCAGCAGGCGAATCCATGGGGCTCTTTGTAGAATGCCATGAAACACTGATGCAATTTTTTTTTGAGATGGAGTAACCTCTGCCTCCCGGGTTCAAGTGATTCTCCTGCCTCAGCCTCCCAAGTAGCTGGGATTACAGGCTTGCACCACCACACCTGGCTAATTTTGTATTTTTAGTAGAGTTGGGGTTTCACCATGTTGGCCAGGCAGGTCTCAAACTCCTGACCTCAGGTGATCCGCCTGCCTTAGTCTCCCAAAGTGTGGGGATTACAGGCGTGAGCCACCACGCCCGGCCTTGATGTACTTTTTCTATTAAATGATCTAAGAACAATTTTATGGGCAGAAAGTATGACTGTAATAAATGTGTACAATCCAAAACTACCACCTACTGTCCATGAAAAACAAAAATCAAGCTGTCATACCAAATCTAATTGGTTACTTGTTTCTCTGCTAATATTTGTTAGTCACACTCACTCATTTATTTGTTTTATTTTTTTGTATCAGTGTCCGCTGGCAGACACAGTACAAGCAGGTGCTGACATTTTAAGAAGCATTTAAGGGGCCGGGCGCGGTGGCTGACGCCTGTAATCCCAGCACTTTGGGAGGCTGAGGCGGGTGGATCACGAGGTCAAGAGATCGAGACCATCCTGGTCAACATGGTGAAACCCCGTCTCTACTAAAACTACAAAAAATTAGCTGGGCATGGTGGTGCGTGCCTGTAATCCCAGCTACTCAGGAGGCTGAGGCAGGAGAATTGCCTGAACCCAGGAGGTGGAGGTTGCAATGGCGCGATCTCGGCTCACCGCAACCTCCACCTCCTAGGATCAGGCAATTCTCCCGCCTCAGCCTCCTGAAAAAAAAAAAAAAAAAAGAAGCATTTAAGGGAACATTTTCAGTGGAATGTATTAAGGCTGAGGTGCCGTTAGCACACTGGTACAACTGCATCACCCCGGAGCTTTGGCCATAAGTGCAGTGATTTAATTTTACTGTGAAATTCCCAAGTCCAGCTTATGGAATAAATTCAGGAGCATAGTTTGAGAACTACTGGCTTAAAGGCTTCCATGTCTTGGTTATTTAACTGTCAAATCGTGACTGTGATATATACATATATTCCTGGCCCAAGTGATGGGTGAGCTTTGAAGCAGATGAGGACTCTAGTCAAAACTAGCCGTGCCCCCTGTGTGTTTCAGCTCTGGGGATTTTGTCCCTGGCTTCCTTCTACCGCCACATCTCCTTCCTTCAATCTGCACCATTAAGAAGCATTCTTGGCCAGGTGCGGTAGCTCACGCCTGTCATCCCAGCACTGTGGGAGGCCGAGGTGGGCGGATCACTTGAGGCCAGGAGTTCCAGACCAGCCTGGCCAACATGGTGAAACCTCATCTCTAACAAAATATACCAGAATTAGCTGGGAGTGGTGGCTCATGCCCGTAATCCCAGCTGCTCAGGAGGCTGAGGCACAAGAACCGCTTGAACCTGGTAAGAGGAGATTGCAGTGAGCCAAGATCGCAACACTCCAGCCTGGGCAACGGAACAAGACTCTGTCTCAGGAAAAAAAAAAAAAGCATTCCTTCTAGGTTCTGCAAATAGGCCACGTGCTAAAATCAACATTGTAAGGTCCGGAAGGACTTCTAGAGGCATCTTTCAGATGCTGGCACTAGTTCAGAGCCTCACAGATAGCTCCAGTTTCTGCCAGAGTAGCCTCAGGGCCCGGGAACTCACACTACTTCCCCAAGAAAGATTCTCATGAAACGTCATCCCCCGTCTCCAGCCTCTAAAACCACCCAGCTCTTCCGCTTTGTTTTTGCTAACAGCACTGTCTGCCTCATATTATTGTTATCTGGATACTTAACTGTCACACAGTGGTAAAGCCTTAGGTTTTGGAACCATTTGCGTTAGCATCCCAGCTCCGTATTTACCTTCACCATTTACCAGCCATGTGACCTTGGCAAGTTACTTAACCTCTCTGAGCCTCGGTTATCACCCATGTGGAATGGGAGTAACCTTAGGGTCTATTTCAAGGATTATTCGGAGGCCTAAGGTAATGGGAGGAATCTGCTTGACATGTAGAAAGCTCTCAGTACAGCGGAGATGTTCTTATTATCCATCTGCTAGACTACAAAATCTCTGAGGGCAGGAACCTCTTCTTGGGTATCTTTGGACCCCTCCATAACAGTGGGCAAAGTGTCTATCAGAGGAATTTAATAAAAGCATCACAGGAAAGAGATTGTACTGATCAAGAGAGACAGGACGCTTGGATAACTGAAAACCTACCGTCATCAGAAGGCTTATACACGTAAAGCCAAAGCTCCTGCCGAAGAAATGCGTGGAGCAGAAAACAAAACCCCGAGCAGAATGTCAAGAGCAAGGATGGGTTGGGACAGGAAATGGAGACGAGATTGGGAGAGGTCTCGCAGAATCAGGTCACATTCTGGAGGGAAGAAGGAACAAAGGCACAAGATGAGTGAGTGCTAATTAAAGTGGCCAAAGAGTACAGTGTGGTGCTGTAAATGCCAGCAGAGCAAGGAGCCCTGCTGCCGGCCTGACCCAACGCAGGCACGTTGATGAAAATGGAAAAGGACGGCTGGAGTTCATGATAATGTATTATAGATTGCAAAATCACTAGAAGAGAGGGTTTTGAATGTTCTTATCCCAAAGAAAGAATAAATGTTTAAGATGCCGGATGTGTTAATTACCTTGATTTGATCATTACACAATGTATACTTGTACTGAAACATCACGTTGTACCCCATAAGTATGTGCAATTATGTCAATCAGAAATTTAAAGATTAACATTTTTTAAAAAGGAAAAACAAGGCTTTCCGCCACGCAAATCATTTTCCGAGCCTGCACACTGGCATTCATCTTTCCTCCTACGCTCGTGGCCTGAAAGAGGAGGAGTGTGATTGGCAGCGCCGCAGCCTCTCCGTATTTACCCACCCTAGCGCTCACTCCTGGCCTCAATGGTGTTTTCGGCTGGAGCCTCTTCCTGCCATCCCTTTCCTCTCTGCATGGCTGCTGATGCTCATCCGGGAGGAGGAAATGAGTGTATTCTTGGGCTTTTCTGCAATTAGTCTTCTAAAGAGAAAAACAAAACCAAACAAGAAAGAAAACGGAATGTTTAGGGATATTCTAAAAACTTTTACAGGCTGTTTATGGAGGCCAGGAAAGAAAGGTGCAGGCTGGCCACTCAGTCCCTCTGGATTGGGGGTTTGTGGGAATTTATCTCGGGCTACATGTGTTTATTCTACACTTCCTAATAACTTTGAAGGTTTATTTGGCGATTCCAACGTGGGAAACGAATGTCCTTGCAAACTCTTGACTGTGCAGCGACGCATCTTTTGTGGGGAGAAAATGGCTTTGGGAGAGCACGTAGAGGGGACAGGGCCACTCTCGAATCTCCAGCCCTTAGATCACTGTGTCACCTCTGGGATAGGGGTGTGGTGAATCAATTAAAGGCATTATTGTAAGTTGAAAGTGTGCTAGAGCCAGGCTGCAGAGGCACACTCTCAAATCCGCCTTCAGCAACATCACGGAAATCTACAGATACTACACATTGGGGCTTTTTCTCCTTTCCTTGATAATCAGCTGATAATTTACTGACTTGTCACTGCTATAAACGAAATCCAAGAGGAATCAGTTAACCTGATGGACCGAGTAAGGAGGTTAGCACAAAACTGGCCAGATACACAGATAAGGCTGATTGTGTTCTGTCTTCCTTCCTTAATGGAAGCCTGATAGGAATGAGGCCCAGCGTGACTCAGCAGTTAGCTCCCTTTACTGCGTAGCCTTGGAAGTCATGGAGTGGGCTTTCATGATTTCCCTTCTTTCTTCTTTTCCACTGAAATGGAGGCCTCCACTTGCAAAGCTCCCCATTGTTGGATTACACTATCTGATGGGCATGAAAAGTGCACAAAAGAGAATTTTCTGATGTGAGAATGGAGCATGTTGCCTGCAACTGGTGGCCCCAGATCCCTGCGGTTTAAGGTAGTTGGGAAGACTCTAGATGCGTGGGACTGGAGTCTCGTGTTCTTTGCCTCAAAGCTGAATTCTGCCTCCTCTTCCAACCTTATACCAATTTCCCTTCAGTGACCATCTGCACATAGAAGTGCCATTGAGGCTAGAGAGTGGAGGGTTTAACTTCACAATGTACTCTAGAGATAGGGCCTGTGTGCATTTTTGGCACTCTACCAGCTAACCTAGTTTTTCAGCTAAAAGACCATGGCCTGGCTTCCTAGTCCTATGTCTGTAGATTCTAGCTAGGTGGGACCCATGGTGCCCATTTTGTTAATTCCAAAGACACAGCATGGTGTAGGAGAAAAAGGATGGAATTTGGAATACAAAAGTTTGGAGTGAGAAGACTTAAAGGATTTCCAGTCGAAGTCAGAAGGGGGCGGCGTGTTTGCTGAAAAAGGGCACAAAGAATCTTTCTCAGTGATGGAAACATCTTTCTCCTTTTTGGGTGGTAGTTACACAAAGTGGATCCCTTTGTCAAAACTGATCAGACTGAATACTGAAGGTCTGCGTCTTATTGAATGTAAATTATATAGCAGTTTTTAAAAGGACAGGTTTCAGTCCTGGCCCTGCCTCTTAGTTACCATCTAGAGAAGTTCCTCGCCTCTTTGAGACTCAGTTCCTTTTTCTATTAAATTGTAGTAGTGCTTACACGCATGCTTATATTCAATAAGATCATGCAAGCAAAAGTGCTTTGTAAACGACAAAAAGCCTGGATGAGCGGATCACTCCTGTCGTTATTCTTTCCATCCAGCTGCCTCCTGGAGCAGACAAGCTGACGTGAGTCTGGGCTCTGCCTCGCCACTTGCCTTAGAGGTTAGTGTTTATCTATTTTAAGGAGACTCTGGAGATATCAAAATGCTGCAGAAAAGCAAATGGAATATGGATTTGCCAGGGAGAGGAGGGCGGGCTGGAAGGGAACAGCTGGGGAGAAAGCTATCAATCCAGCTCAGCAGCAGGGCCGGGCGGGTGCCGAGAGGGAGTTGCTAAATGCCTGAGAGAGAATCGTGACCAGTAAAAGCAGCATGAGTTAAAAAAAAAAAAAAATTCACATCTTGCTGAACAAATTGGGTCACATTCATGATGGAGTTAGTCTACTGAGAGCAGAGATGGGGAAGCGATTTCAGGGCAAAATGCAAAAGATTTGGGGACCCTGGTTGACTCAGCTGAACGTGGCAAAGGTCATTTGGGCATCCTGGCTCAGGTAGGGGGTAAGTAGAGGCTCTTCATGTGACTTCTGCCGTGAGTCTTATCATAGTTTTGATTTTAACTTGAACTTGATCTTTACTCCTAATGGCAATCACGAACTACCTTTTTTTTTTTTTTTTTTTTTTGAGACAGGGTCTTGCTTTGTTGCTCTGGTATTGCCCAAGCTCACTGCTGCAACCTCGACCTCCTGGATTCAAGCAATCCTCCAACCTTAGCCTCTCAAACAGCTGGGACTACAGGCATGTGACACCATGCCCGGCTAATTTAAATTTTTTTTTTTTTTTTTTTTTTTTTTTTTTATTTTTTTAGATCTGTTACCAGGCTGGAGTGCAGTGGTGCGATCTCGGCTCACTGTAGCCTCCACCTCCAGGTTCAAGTGATTCTCCTGCCTCAGCCTCCTGAGCAGCTGAGACTACAGACATGCACCCATCATGCCCAGCTAATTTTTTGCATTTTTAGTAGAGACGGGGTTTCATCATGTTGGCCAGGATGGTCTCGAACTCCTGACCTCATGATCCGCCCACCTCAGCCTTTCAAAGTGCTGGGATTACAGGCGTGAGCCACTGCGCCTGGCCTAAAATATTTTTTGTAGAGATGGGGGCCTCACGATGTTGCCCAAGCTGGTCTTAAGGATGACCTCAGCCTCGCAAAGAGCTTGGATTGCAGGCATGAGACACTGAGCCCGGCCTACAAACTACCTTTATGTCAGAATCAAGAGCACAGTGCACAGTTTTAAAAAGGAAAATCTTAGAGAGGAGCCAAGTTTAGTGGAGACTGAGAAGCAGGAAGGCCATTCTGGAGTTCATCCTCGGAATTCAACTGGGAGAGGACAACTGCCTTCCCCCAGCGGAGCTCCTGCGTGATTATTCTGGTGAAGCCCTTTCAGTTTAGAAACTTTTAACCCCAGGGCCAACGTCCTTTGATAATAAAATCCTGTATAATGATTGAACAGTGTCAAAATCAATGTAAAACTGTTAGCCACTAAAATAAAGTTAAAATAGGGAAAGATTTAACAGGAAGAAATAATCTAAAAGAGAAATCTGATGTGCAAAATTTTGATTTTATCCTCATTATAAACATTTTGGTGCTTTCTGCTAGATATTTCTGCCAAGGAATGTGATATGTTGAAAAAGGAGAGGAAATGTACTCTCTCTAGATACTGTGACTATAAAAGGCTGTTTAAAATGATAGGAATCAGTCGAGGCTCTCCCAGTGACCAAGGTTATAAAATTAGAATCCTACACTACCAAATTAGGGTGAGAGAAAAATCTTCAACAAAAGTAACATCTAAATTTATTTTATTAGAATTTCCATTATCCCACAATGTTTGTGTTTTCTGGGGACACATCGAATTTCTTTCTTTCTTTCTTTCTTTCTTTCTTTTTTTTTTTTTTTGAGATGGAGTCTTGCTCTGTTGCCCCAGGCTGGAGTGCAATGGTGCAATCTTGGCTCACTGCAACCTCCCCCTCCAGGTTCAAATGATTCTCCTGCCTCAGCCTCCTGAGTAGCTGGGATTACAGGCACCTGTCACCACACCTAGCTAATTATTGTATTTTTAGTAAAGATGAGGTTTCACCATGTTGGTCAGGATGGTCTCCATCTCTTGATGTTGTGATCTGCCTGCCTCGGCCTCCCAGAGTGCCGGGATTACGAGCGTAAGCCACTGTGCCTGGCTGACACATTGAATTTCTAATGTTGTTCATTCCCTACCCTAAAATACATCCTTATTGGAGCAAAGCAGGACATCAGGTGTGGTGAGGGGCACTTGAGGAGGTAGGGCGTCTTTCCTGTGACTTCTGAATCTAAGAGATGCTAACGGTGCATCAATATGTCAATGTTAATTCCCAGGATGCTGAATGAATCCCAGATTGGTGGATCCTTTCAAACCCAGGTCTTTGTCTTGCTGGAAATCTTGTGCCTCTTCGCCCCTGCCATCCTGTCTCTCACTCAGCACTTTAGCTCTACTGCTCTGTTAATTAGCACATGGAGTCTGAGGCTGGGCCTTTTGCATCTGGGCACTGGCTTCATATGGTTGCTCAAGCCCCTGTGTTCCCAGGTCTTCTGGAACTGTGTAAGACACGACCTTTCCCCGAGGTCTCTTGTGGGCAGGGACCCCTCAGAGGAGTCCTCCTTCTACCGCCCTGGCTTTGTGGCTGACAGACTTGGGTTTGACTTGGCTCCCTCCCTGTTGACCAGTTAGGGATCTGCTCTGTGAACACTGACTTTACTGACTTCTCTGCCTTGGAGGGTGGCGTACTAATGAAGTGTAGTCGTTACACATGAGCTATAATTAGCTACTCAACACTTTTGCCAGTGACTTAATTGGAGAGCTTGATGGCAAGTTGTCCAACAGGTGACAGGAAATCAATGGATGTGAACTAAGAAGAGGGACCCACGATCCCGTCGTGAATTTGGGACATCCCCAAACAAAGGCTGTGCTCTTGTCCCAGATCAGCTTTCCAAGTGCAGGACTGGGACGTGTGGTTCAATGGCAGCACGTGTGACATAGATTTAGGAGTGACTGGCCCACAGTGATCTCCTGGTGGGGACAGAGACAGGACTGGGTAATCTGAGTCAGAGTGCATCAGTTGCAATCAACTGAAATAGACTCTAAATCTGAAAAAGGATTTTCCGGAAAGACATGGAATAGTTATTGGATGCCGAAGAACCAAGTCTCAGGAAAAAGAGTACCCCCCCCACACACACACAACTCCCCCTGAAATGGGGTCATCAGAACTTCTCTGTTCCACTGTTTTCCATTACATTTTTCTCCCAAATGCTCAAAACTCTGGGAGCCAGAGTCTGATGGCCTAAACTGGGTTCTGTGTGCCACCGTCCTCTAAGTAGGAGGGGAAGAGAGAACTGAGACTCCTCAGAAGAAGGAAGAACAGCTTTCCAATGAGAAATCACAGTGCTTTTACCCAGAAAAGTGGGAGTGTGTGGTTGATAGGCCAAAGCAAGAGATCTCCAGGTGCTGATTTTAGAAAGGCACACAGAAAACCAGGGAGATGATTCCACCCTACTCCTTCCTGGCCAAGAGAGGGCCGAGTTCTGGGCAGCACACTTTCAGAGACTTTTGACAGCTTGGCGTGAGAAGGGATAGGTTCAAAAATAGCAATTAAGATGGCAAACATCCGAAAAACATGACACACAAGCAAAGTTGAAAGAATTGAAGAGATCGAACCCAAAGGAGAGAAGACCAAGTTGGCATCGAATTGCAGCCCTAAGACACGGGAAGGCCTAGAATGTAGATGCAGGACAATTTTGTATTCAGTGGTTGTGAAAGGAAGACTTAAAATCAAGAAGCAGGAACAGATGAAAGGGGAACAGATTTTTTTTTTTTTTTTTTAAGACAGAGTCTCACTCCGTCACCAGGTGCCGGGCTGGAGTGCAGTGGCGTGACCTTGGCTCACTGCAACCTCCAGCTCCTGGGTTCAAGCAATGCTCCTGCCTCAGCCTCCCGAGTAGCTGGGACTACAGGCACGCGCCATGACGCCCAGCTAATTTTTTTGTATTTTTAGTAGAGACGGCGTTTCACCATGTTGGCCAGGATGGTCTCAATCTCTTGACCTTGTGATCCGCCCCCCTCAGCCTCCCAAAGTGCTGGGATTATAGGCATGAGCCACCGCGCCCGGCTGGGAACAGATTTTATCCCATTATATGTAAGATCTTTTCAAGGAATGAAATGAACTGAGTTGTAAGGTAGGGAACTTCCCATTTCTGGGAAACCTTGGATGCTGAATTGCCTTTGGCAATAAGCACACTTCTCACAGTGGATCACAACGTGGCCCTGCTGCGGAAGAAGCTGACCTAATAATGATTCAGGGCCAGAAACTGCACTCCCTGTTTGGCCGCATCTGCCAAAGAGCACTTTTCTAAACGTGGAGTTCTAGACATGGGCAATGCAAGTGATGATGGGGAGAACAGGAGAGGACTCCTCTGCATCCCTAACCACCTGCCCAGGCCCTATGTGGTGCAAGCCCACCGGGCAGATTGCCTTTCCATGACAGCGCTGCTTCACCGGAGGACCTCTTTTCAGATGTGTCGTAATGCCCCACTTCCTTCTATACATCTTCCAATGGGAATGACGTGACAACATCTTGCTGTACTCTGAACAATATTCAATAAATGCATATTGAGTCTCTAGGATGATACCTCTTCTTAGGAAGCTAGAGTATACATATTTCAAAACACCGTGTTGTATATGATACATTTATACAATTTTTTTTTGTCTCATAAATAATAAATAAAAAGGAAGCTAGGGTATCAGAGTTGGAAGGGACTTTTGTGACCCTTGTGTTTACAATGCTTGAATATACCCAATGGCATTTCTGACAAGTTGATTTGTGGCCTGGTCTTGATTCCTTTTTGAGCCTCCAACCTCCTAAAGGAGTCCACACACGACTTGATTGGTTTTGGTTGCTAAAATTCTTTCTTACTGTAGGCTAAAATCTACTTATGATTTGGCCGTATGTATCAAAATTTAAAATGCACATACCCTCTGACCAGCACTCTACCTCTAACAATTTATCCCACAGATATAGTCCCCATGGGCTCAAAGACATGTGTGCAAAGATATGCACTGCAGCAAAGGGCTAGAAATAATTTAAATGTTTGACCAGGGGACTGATGAAATAAATCATGGAATATCTGTACTATGAAAAACCGAGAGGCTGTTAAAAAAATTAAACCATTCTCATGCACTGACAGGGAAAAATCTTGAATTCATGTTGATTTGTGAGAAAGAGAGACTAGCTCAATAATACGTAGAGAATAATTCCATTTATGTGATAGAAAAAAAGGAGATACATGAACATATGCTCAGGTTGTATCTGGAAAGATACTAGTAATTGTTTGCCTCTGGTGAGGGCATCTATGGTAACTGGTTTCAGGGGTAGAAGGAAGAATTTTGGTTTTTACATGTATGTATGTATGTATGTGTGTTTATGTGCATGTAAATATATATGTGTGTATGCATATATACATATGTATATATATTTTTTTAAGACAGAGTCTTGCTCTGTCATCTAGGCTGGAGTGAAGTGGTGCGATCACAGTTCACTGCAGCCTTGACCTCCCCATGCTCAAGTGATCCTCCCATCTTAGCCTCCTGAGTAATTGGGATCACAGGTACACAGCACCACACTCTGCTAATTTTTGTATTTTTTGTAGAGACGAGGCTTTGCCATGTTGCCCAGGCTAGTCTTGAACTCCTGGGCTCAAGTGATCTGCCCACTTCAGCCTCCTGAAGTGCTGACATTACAGGAATGAGCCACCACACCTGGCCGCTTGTATATATCTTAATTTTTTTTTTATCCTGTGCATATATCACTTTAAAAACTTCTTTAAAAATCTACCCTCTTAAATCCTAGCACAGGGTCCACCTGGTTCTACCTCATAAAGCTGTGCAGAACACCTCTAATCTTTTTTCTATAACAGCATGCATTCGTAAGCTTCTACCACGAGCCCTTTGTATCCTGTCTTCTACAGGTTAAACACAGTTCTTTACATCAGCGCTTTTGTTTCTGGCCATCTGGTCTCCCATCCCCCGCAGACCCAAGACCATGGGCTGTGCTGCAGCAAAATGGGGGTGTCCTCAGTGCACTGAGACCCCCATACCATGAGAGATGGCGAGTGATGTCAGGGAGAGGAATGTCTCCAGAGGCAGGGCTGCCCTGGGAGGCCCTGTCCCAAACAGCAGTGGGAGCATCTGGAAGGGGTGAATAGGCGTGTGGGCTGGGCTGGGATGGAAGGGAGGCTGAGCATGCAGAGACCAGCTTTACTAAGCTGTGTAGTGGCCGGGCGCGGTGGCTCAAGCCTGTAATCCCAGCACTTTGGGAGGCCGAGGCGGGTGGATCACGAGGTCAAGAGATCGAGACCATCCTGGTCAACATGGCGAAACCCCGTCTCTACTAAAATTACAAAAAAAAATTAGCTGGGCATGGTGGTGCATGCCTGTAATCCCAGCTACTCAGGAGGCTGAGGCAGGAGAATAGCCTGAACCCAGGAGGCGGAGGTTGCGGTGAGCCGAGATTGTGCCATTGCACTCCAGCCTGGGTAACATGAGTGAAACTCCGTCTCAAAAAAAAAAAAAAAAACAAAAAACTAAGCTGTGTAGTGCATAAGGGTCCCCTAAAGGGACTAGTTTGCTAGAATAAAGAAGAAAAACCAGACTCTTCTGTATTTACATGGCTACTTTATAATTTTTAAGGCATTTTACAATTAAATTTGTTACTTACCACTGCTTTAATGTAGGTATTCAGGAATTATTTTTCTCATTTCAGGAGAAAGTCTTGGACAGAGAGATTAAGGATTTGGGGCTGGGCACAGTGGCTCATGCCTGTAATCCTAGCACTTTGGGAGGTCAAAGCAGGAGGGTCACTTGAGGCCGGGAATTTGAGCCCATTCTGGTCAACATAGTGAGACTTTGTCACCACAACAAATTTTTATTGATTTTTATTTATTTATTTGTTTGAGACAAGTTTTTTTTTTTGGGACGGAGTTTCGCTCTTGTTACCCAGGCTGGAGTGCAATGGCGCGATCTCGGCTCACCGCAACCTCCGTCTCCTGGGTTCAGGCAATTCTCCTGCCTCAGCCTCCTGAGTAGCTGGGATTACAGGCACGCGCCACCATGCCCAGCTAATTTTTTGCATTTTTAGTAGAGACGGGGTTTCACCGTGCTGACCAGGATGGTCTCGATCTCTTGACCTCGTGATCCACCCGCCTCGACCTCCCAAAGTGCTGGGATTACAGGCTTGAGCCACCGCGCCCGGCCTGAGACAGGTTCTTACTCTGTCACTCAGGCTGGAGTGGAATGTGTGATCACAGTTCACTGTAGCCTCGATCTCCTGGGTTCAAGCCATCCTCCAACCTCAGCCTCCCGAGTAGCTGGGACTACAGGCACACACCACCATGTCTGGCTGAATTTTTGTACTTTTTGTAGAGACATGGTTGCGCCATGTTGCCCACGCTGGTCCCTAGCTCCTGGACTCAATCAATCTGCCTGCCTCAGCCTCCCAGAGGCCTGGAACTACAGGCATGAACCACTGCTCTTGGCCATTTTTAATTTAAGAGACAGGGTCTCACTTTGTTACCCGAGCTGGAGCGCAGTACCCTTACTGCAGCCTTGAATGCGCAGGCTCAAGCCATCCCCACCTCTCAAGTAGCTGGGACTACAGGTGTGCGTTACCATGCCCAGCTAACTGAGCCACCACCGCGCCACTGCATGCCAGCTGTGATAAAGTGAGAGACCCTGTCTCTAAAACATAATTCAATAAATAAAATGTTTTTAAAAAGGATTTACTCTGGTCTTCTGAGTCCTAGCTTCACGGACACTTTCCACTATGCAGCCTGCCACTGATTTCATATAAAAACAAATAAAACCAAAAAAAGATCCTTTGCTAAATTGTCCCAAATCTTACAATATGGAAAGATTAGAAAATGTTCTCTATAGAGACGGAGGAAACTGACTAAATGATTTCTCAAGATCATCATGCACCTCGCTGAGTTCCAAAGCCCCTAGAATTTGTGATCAGATGCCGCCAGCCAGCCTAGAAGATGCATGTCACCCAGGCCTGGCTCTTCCTGCAGTGGGCACAGTCCGGGAAGCTGCTTGTCAGCCTCTAGTAACTTCATTTTCCCCTTTTAGGATGCGCTCCCTGGTCATTTTAACCTAATGGATCAGGATAAACAAGTTAGGGAAGCAGAAGGAAGAGCACACAGGAGCATTTCCTGGCAGGCTGGAGCACCAGGGCTCCCCAGGGAACAAGAAAAGGGCTTCTCTTCTTGCTTATAGGAAAAGACATTTTACTAGGAGAGACACTCTCTGGTGTTCTAAACCGGTAAACACTGGGTCAGGGAGAATGGAGGCGGGAGAGGAAGGTGGAGGGGTTTCTGCAGGAAGTTGGGCCTTCCAGCCTCTTGCTGATAGATCTGGTTGCAGGGAGGGATATTTAAAATATTTAACAGGTGGGCCTGACCAATCAGACCTGTCACCATGGGGCCTCCAGAGTCAGCTCTAGGAGGCCTCCTGCTGGGCCATATCTGTTTCCCCCCAACTTGGTTGCAGGACAGTAGGGAGGTGTGGGGACCCCGGGGGAGGGGCCTGGGCCAGGGCTGCTTACCACCCAGTGTGGAAGCATTTCCGTATGAGCACAAGGTATGGCTGCAGCAGACCATCAGCCCTGGTGGTGTTAGCCCATGGTCCTTCTGGCCTCTCAGGGTGCCGGGCACTCCCTAAATGCTTATTCCAAATCATGCTAGCCTTGTGCAGATCCCCGGCAGAATTGCAAACAAAAGATTTGTTTGCAGAATTGCAAAATTCTTCCATCCAGAGCCAGGCAGTGCAGAAATGTCCCGGTGTACGGCGGGGTGGCTTCTTCGCCTGCAGTAACTCATGTGCAGTTCTGACATGAGGAGCAAGCATTTCTTGCTTTATCAGGAGGAATCTTCCTCTCCCTTCATCCCCCTCTGGTTCCAGGATGCCTTGTACATTTCCGCCCCCACCGCGGCGCAGCTGGAACACACTGTCGGAATGGATGCCTCATTGCATCAGGGATCCAGAGCTCTTCGTCTGTAAAACAGGAGGGGCCTGGGCTTCCAGAACCACCAACAGATGTCTAAGTGAAAAAAGCTCCACACCTGCCCAACTGCCAGCTTCCTTTCTCATTCTTGAGGGCTCCCAGTAACAAGAGCATTAGAAAAATGTGCTGTGTGAGCTGCGGTTTCCACTTTCCCTGAAGCCCAGCTAGCTAATCTCCTGGGAGTGAGAAATCAGGTAGTGAGCTGTCTAGGATGGGAGGCAAGAGGTGCCATAGGAGGCCATGCACATGTTGCCCAGGATGCCTTGTTGCCCAGGACGCCTGCTTCTGCAAACACAACCGAGGATGACAGCATGGGCGTGCTAAGGCCGGTCTTGACAGAGAAGCCCATGAAAAGCTGCTGGTTGTCTCAGTCTGAAAACTTCTTTCTGATGACGCTTGAAATGGCAGACATTGTTTCATTATTTCTATGTTTATACATATTATTGCTTACACTTTTTTTTTTCCTTTTTGAGACAGAGTCTCCCCCTCTGTCACCCAGGCTGGAGTGCAGTGGTGCAACCTCCGCTCACTGCAACTTCCGCCTCCCAGGTTCAAGTGATTCTTGTGCCTCAGCCTCCCGAGTAGCTGGCGTTACATGCACACACCACTACACCCAGCTAAATTTTTTTGTATTTTTATTAGAGATGAGGTTTCACCATGTTGGCCGGGCTTGCCTGGAACTCCTGGACTCAAGTGATCGGCCCACCTCGGCCTCCCAAAATGCTGGGATTAGAGGTGTGAGCCACCACGCCCAGCATGTTTATACATATTATTTTTACTTCTAATCCATATATAGAGTTTTAAAATTCAGATATTTACAAGCTTTAGTAAAAATTCATAGCCTCGTCGCCTCTTGCCCATCCACCCCTGCCTTCAGGTGCTGCTGCCCAGAATCAGCCACTGTCTGTGACTTTGTACTCCTGGTATTTGCAGCAATCATTGCAAATGATACGCTTATAGAGTTGTAGCTTTCTAAACTTTAGAAACGATCTCCTGACTTACTAGAAGATGAAGAGGCAGCTTTTTCCTCCTCCCCCCAGGACATGTTCTTCCTCATTAAGGAACAGAGTTCCTATATTTCTTCCTATGTTAGACGCATAACTTTGATGATAAGAATTGCCATTATTTTCTGAGGCACTACAAAAGAACAGAAGTGCAAGTAAAGTAACTAGGATGCAAATAAATTATGATGCAACACTTCCTTCTCACAGTGACCAAAAAGTGTGTTCTGATTTCCAAAATGTTCAAATGGGAAAGATATGTGCATCCTTATTAGGAGTTACAGGACAGCACATCTTCTGATAAAATCCCTGGTCAGTATTTGTATTATTTTGCCTATGTAAATATTGTCCACAGTGTACTGTGATGACATTTCTGCTCATGTAAATCTTTTCCCCCCTAGAGTTAATAATTGCCTTGTCTTTTTAATTCGTAGAGTTGTTTTTTTTTTTTTTTTTTTTTTTGGTATTCATGAGTAATGCATCCCCAAGCTCTCTTCATTGTGAACACACTAGTAATCTGGCCACTGCATTTCTCTCCCTGTGGGGACATCCTCCAAGAACTATCCTTCTGCTTCAAACCCAGGCTCGTTTCTCCTCAGGCCCACTGTAGTTACCAGCCCAGAGCCCCATTTTTCCTTCTCTCCTGTGTTGGATTCCCTGTTTCCTGGAGGCTGTATCTTCTTTCTTGGTTAATTCTTTGTTTTGTTGGAGCACATCCTCCATAAGCTTCCTGAGAAAAGGTTCATGGCAGGTAAATATTTGGAGACCTTGTAAATGTCCCTTGCACTTGTCTGGGCATAGAACTCAAATTCAGGAATAATTCTTCTTCATGTTAGAGGCTTTCTTCAAATGTCTGATGATTTACTGTTGGCACTCAAGTGACGTGTGCATGAGAGAAGCTTGTCAGCCAGTGGGCTCATTGTCAGGTGATTCAGTGGTGACCTGGATGCTTCATTAAGAATCTCACTAGGTCATCATCTATAAGTCTTTTTATCTCCGACTGGTCAGCTTCCCTAATGATGAATCCTTGAATCTTCTGCCCATGGGGTAGAAGCCTCATTGCCAGCATTCTAGACACTAAGAGGGGGAAGGAGGCTGAGGGGTCCTACAATCCAGAGTGCAGCTGGGTGCAGTGGCTCACTCGGGAGTCCCAGCCACTTGGGAGGCTGAGGCAGGAGATCTGCTTGAGATCAGGAGTTCAACACAAGCCTGGGCAACATAGTGAGACCCCATCTCTACAAAATACGAAAATTAGGTGGGTGTGTGGACATGTTCCTGTGGTCCCAGCTACTCAGGAATTTGAGCCTTCAGGGAGCCATGATCACGCCACTGCACTTTAGCCTGGGTGACAGCAAGGTAAGACAACAACAACAGCAATAAAGTGCAAACCATCTTTTAATTCCATTTCTATGGCATGTCATGTGTCAGGTCTTGGTTGTGCCTGGTGTCCTTAAGTCCAGCTACTCTCCGATTCAACCTTGTCTCCTGAGGCTGGGCGGGCATGGTGGCGTGACAGTGCAGCTGTGCACAGGTGCACATAGGGATGGGAAGAAATGTGGAGAGTCTTATAGCTCCACGGACAAATCCTCAACACATTTGTTTTCAGCACATCTGCACCTGTGTTCTGCACAGAGGGAACTCATTTCTGCTTTTCCTAAGAGTCTGTGGTATAGCTGATTTGCTTCTTTCAGATTTTCCTCCCTTTGAACTTAGGTTGCAGCTTTATCTTCTCTGCTAAATTAGTTGCTTCTCATTCATCTGCTTTTTTTTATTTTTGGTTTTCATAATATTGTTAACATTTGTATCTGCTATTGTCTCTGTGCCTATTCTCTCTTTATACTTACGGGTCTAGGCAGTGGTGTGCTGGTAAGTGCTTGACAAAACAGCTCTTGCGGGGAAGGGAGGAACCCTGCGTGTGGCAGTCCAATTTCCGTGGTGTAAATATTCCTAATGTGGCTAATTTCAAATCACCAAAAGGACATCCCTGAACATACAGTTGGAAAGCAAAGCCAAGTAGCACACCATTATCCAGATGGTTTCTGGCTTAAAATGGTTCCACTTAACGATTTTTTGACTTTACGATGGTGTGAAAGTGATGCACATTCAGTAGAAACGGTGCTTCAGAACAGTATTCAGGAAATCACATGAGATATTCAACACTTTATTATAAAATAAGCTGTACGTTAGATGATTTTGCCCAACTGTACACTAATGTAAGTGTTCTGAGCTCATTTAAGGTAGGTTAGGGTAAGCTCTGATGTTCGGTAGGTTAGGTGTATTAAATGACTTTCTGGTGTATGATATTTTCTTTCTTTCTTTTTCTTTGTTTTGAGACGAAGTCTTGGAGTGCAGTGTCACAATCTTGGCTCACTGCAACTTCTACCTCCCGGGTTCAAACAATTCTCCTGTCTCAGCCTCCTGAGTAACTGGGATTACAGGCACCTGCCACCACACCCAGCTAATTTTTGTATTTTTACTAGAGATGAGGTTTCACCATAATGATCAGGCTGGTCTCCAACTCCTGACCTCAGGTGATCCGGCTACCTTGGCTTCTCAAACTGCTAGGATTAGCCCACCGTGCCTAGCCTGGTTTATGATATTTTCAACTTAAAATGGGTTTATCATGACATAAGTCAAGAAGCATCTGTATAATATTTCCACTAGACACATACAATAGACATGAGCGTAGAAGCAAGTAACTTCAAGAGAATATATAATTATAAAAATACTATGAAGTGACAAGTATTGAGATTTTATTAGCTTTATTTGTTTATTTATTATTTGAGACGGAGTTTCGCTCTGTTGCCCAGGCTGGAATGCAGTGGTGCGATCTCAGCTCACTGCAACTTCCGCCTCCTGGGTTCAAGTGATTCCCCTTCCTCAGCCTCCCAAACTCTTGACCTCAGGTGATCCACCTGTCTTGGCCTCCCAAAGTGCTGGGATTCCAGGCATGAGCCACCCCACCCCACCTTTATTAGCTTTATTTTTAACATAATTTAAAAAATTGTAAGCCCATATAGTTTAGTTTTTTAAATAGCTATCTGTAACAACCAGCTTGCAAAATTCCCAAAAATTAAACCATCAGTTCTCAAAAGTCAGTGTCAGCTGGCCCTAAAGTAGCATTAGGTTTATGCCTTTGTAATGATTTTCTTATCTTTTTAGTATATTAGTCAATTGTTTTTTTCCCCGCCCAGAGACACAGTCTTGCTCTGTTGCCCAGGCTGGAGTGCAATGGCACAATCTCGGCTCACTGTCACCTCTGCCTCCCAGGTTCAAGTAATTCTCCTGCCTCAGCCTCCTGAGTAGCTGGGATTACAGGCATCCGCCACCATGCCTGGCTAATTTTTGTATTTTTAATAGAGTTGGGGTTTCACCATGTTGGTCAGGCTGGTCTCAAATTCCTGACCTCGTGATCTGCCCACCTCGGCCTCCCAAAGTGCTGGGATTACAGACCTGAGCCACTGCGCCTGGCCTAGTAAATTGTTTTTAAATTTATTTATCTACAGCATACAGTCACCTCTCCTCACATATCGAGAACACATTGATAATCCATCCAAAATTCACATTGTCTAATTGTAGCTCTCAAACTGTTGTGGAGAAAAGATGACACCTCAGTAGAATGAGATAATGCTTGACTTGAGGGATAAATAAAGGGTTAAAATAAAATGAGGTGAGGGGAAGTCATCAGTATCTAGAGGTGGTCAAAGGAAAGTGGTGTCAACACAATTGGGCAGGAGGAGATTGATATCCGCACTGGCTTGTCACAGCAACACAATTGCTAGCAACACAGTTGCTAGGACAAGGTAGTAACTGTACCAACCTTTTGGTTCCCATTTAATCTCAGCCCTTTTTTTTTGAGACAGAGTTTTACTCTGTCACCCAGGCTGGGAACGATCTTGGCTCACTGCAACCTCTGATTCCTGGGTTCAAGTGATTCTCCTGCCTCAGCCTCCCAAGTAGCTGGGATTACAGGCGCCCACCACCACACCTGGCTAGTTTTTGTATTTTTCATAGAGAAAGGGTTTCACCATGTTGGCCAGGCTGGTCTCAAACTCTTGACATCAGGTAACCCACCCACCTCAGCTTCCCAAAGTGATGGGATTGCAAGCGTGACCCACCATGCTTGGCTAATCTCAGTTTTTGAGAAGATATCATTTAATGCATCTGTGTCTCTTAGCAATTCTCTGAAGTGGTTCCAAGCAACATCTTACCCTATACATATATGATCGTGAAGCGTGTGTCTGTGTAATAAGACCAAGTACCTGCATAGAGCCTTTCATGAGATGAGCTCAAAGCATTTTACCAACGTGCTTTGTTAAGTCTCAACAAACCTCAATGTGGGAATTGAGGGGGAGCATCATTATTTCTGGTTTACAGATGGCTAAAGCAGAGGCTTTCAAGCAAATCAACAGTAGCTGAGACTAACTTGTTTGTCTGCAAATCCAATGTTCTATCTTTTCATGACGGCAAAATCTTGAGCACCAACTTAAGATTTTCTGCCTCCATATAGCTAGGGGAAGGGTACAGTTTTAACTGAAATATCAATGACTTCTTTGAAATCCTAAATTGTCTGATTCTGGTTTTTACCTTTGTTGACCCCTTCATACCTATTTGCACGTGTGGTTTGATAGCATCTTATGATATTAATAACAAAGACCTATCTAGTTACTTTTAATTGCAATTAAAGTGATTAAAAGTAATTGCACGGCTGGGCACAGTGGCTCGTGCCTATAATCCCAGCACTTTGGGAGGCTGAGGCAGGTGGATCACCTGAGGTCAGGAGTTTGAGACCAGTCTGGCTAACATGATGAAACCCCGTCTCTACTAAAAATGCAAAAAATTAGCCTGGCATGGTGGCAGGTGCCTGTAATCTCAGCTACTCAGGAGGCTGAGGCAGGAGAATCACTTGAACCTGGGAGATGAAGGTTACAGTAAGCTGAGATCACGCCACTGCATGGCAGCCTGGGCAACAGAGCAAGACTCCATCTCAAATGAATAAATACATGTAATTGCACAAACCACAATTACTTTTGCACCAACCTGATACCTTATCCAGCATAATCCAATCTGGCCGTAGAAATAGGGGGTGTTGAAAACAGAAGGCTGCACCATTTGGGTAGAAAGGACAAAGATCAGGGACTGTGGTTCGGTCTCTGTGTTGAGCAGACAACAAAGCATTAATCATTGCCCAAATAGACAATGGACTTTTTGAACATTTATTATGTGCAAGATATGGAATTTAGTATTTTATACATATTGTCACATTTAAATGATTTTTTGTGGTTGGTGTTAGTATTATCCCTGTTTTGCAGATAAAGAAAGTAAAGCTTAGAGGGTCTAAGTAAGTTTCACAAAGGCACCCAGCTAGTGAGTGGTTTGAACCAAAGGCTGTCCAGCTCTGGGTTCATGTGCTTGGAGGGGCTATTGTCTTGCCTTTCTGCTCCATCTTTTGGTAACACAGCTGGGAATTGGTGTAGAGATGGACCTGGTACCCAGCAGAGTCCTAAACCAGGGTTCTCCTAACCGGACCTAGCGGAAGAACCCTTTCTTCCTTGGTCACAGTCATTCGACTCTTTCCCCAGTGAGGTGTGCTGCCACGTCTCCTGCCCTGTGAAGAAAGCCCTCTGTAGGAGGAGAGAATGAAATCCACATGCAAAGAGAAAAGCAGAGATTATGACGGGGAGGCCGGGTGTGGTGGTTCACGCCTGTAATCTCAGCACTTTTGAAGGCCGAGGCGGGTGGATCACTTGAGGCCAGGAATTCGAGAACAGCCTGGCCAACATGGTGAAACTCTGTCTCTACTAAAAATACAAAAAAATTAGCCGTGTGTGGTGGCACATGCCTATAATCCCAGCTATTCAGGAGGCTAAGGTATGAGAATTGCTTGAACCGGAAGGCAAAGGTTGCAGTGAGCTGAGACCGTGTCACTGCACTCCAGGCTGGGGACAGAGTGAGACTGTGTCTCAAAAAAAAAAAAAAAAAAAAAAGATGGAGAGAAAAATTCTGATCGCATTCAAATCCTTGACTTCAATCCCTGACCCTGTTATCTAAAGTAGTGTGAGTTCAGTTTTGCCACTAGGCTACTGGGTTTATATACACCACTATCCAGCTGCCACCTGCACCAAGTTGACCAAAATAGGAGTTCACCACTGGGTCCCTTGAACTTACCCTAGTCTGTGTCAAAGCTTTAGGTAGGTAAACTTTCCCCACAATACAACCCTTCTTCCATTTTTTTTTTTTTTTTTTTCCAGTTAGGGGCCTTGCTCTGTCACTCAGGCTGGAATGCAATGGCACAATCACAGCTCACTGCAGCCTTGAACTCCTGGGCTCACGTGATCCCCCCTTCAGTCTCCTGAGTAGCTGGGACAAGCGGTGCACACCACCATGCCCCGCCCCTTCTACCACTTCCAAATACATTCTCTGTTGCACCCGTAAGATTCTTCTTCATCTTTTGTTACTTGGCTCAAGCCTCCTAATGCAAATATTGCACAGTATGTAGCAACAACGAAGACTTCTTAGTGTTGACAGGCATTACTTCGTATTCTGACCTCCAGAGGCAGGAAAGCAGTCATGGAACTAACAAATATGAACAATACAATGGCATTACTGAGTTCAGCTCGGGGTCTCCAAACTGTATGATTTCACAGGCCAGATTATTATGAATTTTTTGATGGCGTGGGGGTGCAGAGAACATCACAGAACTGCCAACTTTTAATTTTGTCAAACCGGGCTAGTAGACTTAAATTTATCCTTCCCCAACTCTTCATTCATTTACTTAACAAGTCTAGAAAATACTCTTCTGTAATCCCTGAGGTTAGGCAGCCTCACCAAGTCACTGGAATAATATAAAAGGTCACGTGAAATCTTCCACTCCACTTAACCTGATACCTTTGCTTACTGTCTTAGTCCATTTGTGTTGCTGTAAAGAAATACCTGGGGCTGGGTAATTTATGAAGAAAAGAGCTTTGTTTGGCTCACAGTTCTGCAGGCTGTACAAGAAGCATGGCACCAGCGTCTGTCTCTGGGGATGGCCTCGGGCTGCTTCTACTCATGGCAAGAGGCAAAGGGAAGCTTGTTTGTAGAGATCACGTGGGGAGAGAGACAGCAAGAGAGGGGAGAGGTACTGGACTTTTTACTTAACAAGCAGCCCCTCTGGGGACTAAGAGAACGAGATCTCACTCGTTACCAAGAAGTCAGCACCAAGCCGTTCGTGAAGGGTCTGCCCCCATGACCCAAAATACTTCCCATTTAAGCCCCACCTCCTCGCATCACTACATTGGGGATCAAATTTCAATATGAGATTTAGAGGCGTCAAAAAACCATATCCAATCTATAGCAATTACCTTCCAAAATTTAGAGGGACACATATGGAGACCATCAGTTGACCTTGTTGGTAATAATTTTTTTAATTAGCTGGAAGCTAGAAAGGGCAAAAAGGGGTGAAGAGGAAGCTGTGGCCCTGGAGGTTAATGTGGTCTGGGCTTGGGGTAGGTGTGGGGAGTGGAGGTTGACAACAGGTAAGCTTGTATTGCAAGGGCTGGTAGCCCAGGAGCTAGAGGTGGGGGGACCTGCAGAGCCTAGTTCCTATGTGGGCTTCTCTGGTGAGCTCTGGAATGAAGTAGGCATGGGCAGTTGTTAAGGCTTTAAATTCCTTGATGTCAGGCCTCGAGGGACTGTGATTTCTCCCCACATCACTTCCCCTTAACCAAGTAGTAAACTACATTTGGCCAAAATTGTGCCTTTAGGACAATAGCCAGAGCGTGACTCAGAGCAAATCTATGACAGTCATACTAACACTGCACATAGGACCAGACCCGGAGATAAAGCCTCTTCAGAGTGCACAGTATCTGCATCTAAGCAAAATAAGTTTATAAGAATCTCCTTGAAACTGCCTCCAAGGAATTGAAAGTTTCTAGTAAGCAAAGCACAGTGAAATGGAAATTAATAGTACAGTACCCATTACCTCTAGCTTAATGTGCAATTGATAAGCTCTTTACTTACTGTACCACCTGTTTTATTTTAATGAAAGTAAAAATTAGCTATTAGAGCTTCTGTGGATTCATTCACAGCTATGGGCTCCCAACTGTATTTCTTTGAGATGGCTTTAAGTTCCTGAGTCCCCAGTTCTCTGGCCGAGGTAGTGGTGGTGGGCTGTGTCAGTGACGCAGCACTTTGATTGCGGAATGTGGTCAGTGACCTTCAGGATGACCTGTGATGGTCCTCTCCTCCTGGTGTTCATCCCTTGGTGAGGTCCCCTCCCACATTGTGGCAGGGTTGATCTATGTGAACAGTAGGACACAGCAGAGCTGAGTGGAGTTTATTTTTAAGATTAGCTCTCATGTTCTCCCTCTCTCTCTCTTTCCCCTTATCTATCAGATCACTAATTCTCAAGCCAGCTGTCACAAGGATAAGCAGACAGTCTGTGGAGAGGCCATGGGGACTCTAGCCAACAGCCAATGAGGGCCTGGAGCCAAGAACAACACTGTGAGCACTCTGGGGAGTGGCCCCTCCAGCCCCAGTCGAGCCTTCAGGTGACTGCAGCCCTGACTTGACTGCAGCCTTGTGAGAGCCCCTAAGTCAGCACCACCTTGCTAGCTCACTCTGTTTCCAGACCCTCAGATGCTGTGAGAGATCACATGTTTACTGTTGCAAGCTACTGTGTTTGGGGGTAATTTGTTAGACAGCAATAGAAAACCTAATACAGAGAGGAAAGATAGTATCTTCCTGCCTCTTTCAAAAGAGGCCCCCTTTACTTCTACAGGGAGAACTGTCCGTGTCCCTGGTGAGAGTGTTTGAGGAATTCCCACTTCCTTTGCTAGACTGGGGGTACTGGGATTCTGAATTAGATATAGAAAGAAATTTTGCCTACATTCATTGCTGCATGCTTGTAACCCTTGTTATTTGGAGGCACGGATCATGAACCATACACACAATCTAGAGGGTGATGCCGGTCAGTTCTTCTTGTCCCTGTTCCATCTTGGAGGGGACGGCGGGAAACATATTTGTGTACTTGTAAGCTTTTGAAAATGGTATAAACGAGAAAAAATGAGCTTTATTTCTTAATATAAACACAAAATACCTGTAGTGTAAAATATAAAAAGGCAAAACCATTGACCATCATGATTGCACCAACTGGATACAAATACTGTTAACAACTGGAACAGATCATACTCTGTCCTGGTATATACATTTTACACAAGTAGGTAATATAATAAGTGCTATGTTATGACTTTTTTCATTAAATATATTATGAGCCTGTGTCTATGGGACTAGTGTATCATGTCATCTGCAATTATAATTTTAAATGGTTGCATGGAACCCATTATACAGATGTGTCATAATTTCTTAAGCCAGTCCCCTTTTGTTGGATGTAAATTTGTTTTCATTTTTGCTACCATAAGGATTGCTATAAAGAATATGCTTGTAGCAAATATTTGTACTTATCTTGACTTTTCTTCTTATGATAAATTATTAAAATAGAATGGTTGGACTAAAATATATATACATTTTATTTTATTTTATTTATTTGTTTGAGCAGCGTCTCGCTCTGCCACCCAGGCTGGAGTGCAGTGATGTGATTTCAGCTCACTGCAACCTCCACCTCCCAGATTCAAGCGATTTTCCTGCCTCAGCCTCCTGAGTAGCTGGGATTACAGGCGCCCACCACCACGCCTGGCTAATTTTTGTATTTTTGGTAGAGTCAGGGTTTCACCATGTTGGCCAGGCTGATTTCTAACTCCCGAGCTCAGGTGATCCACCTGCCTCAGCCTCCCAAAGTGCTGGGATTACAGGCATGAGCCACCACACCTGGCCTAAAGCATATATACATTTTAAATGCTTTCCCACATATTCCCAAATTCTCTTCCAGAAAGGTTGTACCAATCTATACTCATTGAAATTTGTCTACTTCCTTGTACCCTTGCCAGCACTGAGTAATAATTTTTAAAAAATCTTTCTGGCCTTGTATTTATATGGGAAACACAGAGATTCTTCAAGAAGTCTAGCTTACATTCAAAAATTGGCAGCAGCTGGCTAGGCACAATGGCTCACATCTGTAATCCCAGCACTTTGGGAGGTTGAGGCTGGAGGATCACTTGAGCCCAGAAGTTTGAGTCTCGCCTGGTCAACATAGTGGGACCTTGTCTCTACAAGAAATATAAAAATTAGCTGGGTGTGTTGGTGTGTGTCTGTAGTCCTAACTACTCAGGAGGCTGAAGTGGGAGAATCTCTTGAGCCTGGGAGGTTGAGGCTGGAGTGAGCCGTGATTGTACCACTGTATTCCAGCCTGAGCAACAGAGCAAAACCCTGTCAGAAAGGAGAGGAGAGGAGAGGAGAGGAGGGGAGGAGAGGGGAGGAGAGGAGGGGAGGAGAGAGGAGGGGAGGAGGGG
>NW_022436972.1:3976697-4091710 GCF_009761245.1 Sapajus apella | reverse complement strand
GGGGAGGTACAAAGAAATTGGCAGCAGCTTTGAGTGTGGGCAAGCTCTACTGTAATCCAGTACCCAGTCAAGGGTGAGAGAAATGAAGAAATGAATTGATTGTTTCTCCCAGATTATGTTTAGAAGATGACAGGAAGAATGTTGAAAATAACATATATGTGTTCAGGATGTAAGAAAGAAGATCAAACATAAACTATTCAAACCTTTTGGCCCTGTAATTATACTTCTGACTATTTAGCCTAAATAAAAATTCCAGTGAAAGGGAAAAGGGTATATATACCAAAAAAGTTTATTAACAGTACTTATTTTCTTTTCTAAGACCTAGGTGAGAACAAAGCATTACTTATATTAGCGAAACATACAAACACTTAACAGAGGAGAAACAGTTTAAGAAATCAGTATATGATAACTTAAAGGAATATTATACAGTTGTTAAATTAGTAATTATAAAGATTATATAGAAACGTATAAATATATTTATATATTACATATATAAACATGCAAATATATAACTTAATTAGTCATATAAAGGTTATATAGAAACATATGTTTATGATATAACATGAAATATAAAAAGATATATATATAATTTTTAGCATCTAAAAATACGTACTAGTTAAACCCACATCAACAAAGGCTGGAAAGAAATATAAAACTGATAATTGTTGTGAAAGAGTGGCATCCCATGTTTGAAATTTTTTTTTAATGCATTGATTGCTTTTATTTAAGAAAGATCCAACGTCATACAGAAGTCATGAAGAAATTGTTTCAGAAGAAACTTTTTGTCCAATCTGTAGGGAAAGCAGAGAGACGAGAGAGAGAGAGAGAGAGAGAGAGAGAGAGAGAGAACTTCAGCTTGGTTTCAAAACAAGGATAGAAATATAGGATAACTTAAGTTACCAGCACACTTATAACAATTAAAAATCATCTTGCTTCTTCATTCTTCCAACGTAATTCTGGACTCACAGGTGGATTGACCTGACCTCCAGGAAATGTGTGACAAGGACTTGCCCCTCAATTCCTCAGTTACAGCACATGTTTGTTGTTTATATGAAGCTGGCGGCTTTCAGTGTCATGCTGAAAATTTTCTTTTAGGTCATTGTTGTGTAACTACCATGAAAAGTAATAATTTTGGAAAAGGTAGGAAAAGGTTCACGTCAGGAGGCGAATTAATGTGTTCCAGGGACAGTCATGGAAAGTGCTTGGCCACACTGGGCCTGTTCTGTAGCCAGGCATTGCTGAACAGTGCAAAGAGAAAGGCACTGGAGGCACATAGAGCTGGGCTGGGAGCCAGGCTCCACTTCATACCAGAAGTATGAGCCCAGGCAAGTTATTGAACTTCCTACAGCTTAGTTTACATAGCTGTGAAAATGGATGAATAATGCCTGCTTGTGCTGTTGTTAGGGAGGGGGACACCCTGCTTGGAGGCGAGTATGCAGTAGGTGCTCAGTGAGTGGTGACGATGATAAAAAGCAATGCTGCTCATTTTCTATATTCCTCTTTTCATAATTATTGAGATTACAATGGCAAGAAGGAAATCCAGCTTAAAAGAAAACATTTGCTAATCTGTTTCTGGTAAATGGAAATGAGAGCAACTGTAAACCACATGAATCTGTTCAGGAAAGAAGAGAACGAGTGAAGGAAGACTTTCTCAGCTGGGTGGTTATGTGAGCAGCATCTCTCCTGTCTCTCTGTTAAGTAATTTATTTGGACATCTTGACTGATTCATAACAACGTGGCACTAAAAAGCAGCACTAAACTGCAAACCTGCGTGCACTGCAGAAATAAAATTGGACACGAAAAGGTGATGGCCAGAAAAATTTGGGGAGGGCATACGGAATAGAAAATCTTACATGATATCTATTCCTGTTATTTTTTAAATCAGTTTATAGAGCCTAACTTTTAAAAACAAAAGCTAGATTTTAGCTCTTCTCAATCCAGTGATTTGAAATCAGCCTGAAGAGAACAAGCTGCATTGCATTTGCTCTCTATGACATCAATAAAATTTGTCAATTTCATTTGGATTTCCAGAATCTCCAGTGCTAGGAGACTCACAAGCTGGAGAGAAATGGCCTGACTTACAGAAACTGAGCAGAGACTCTGGAGCCACCTGATGCAGAGAAACCTGTGACCTGGAAAAGTCTATTTGTGTTTCCTCTGGGAGTGTGGGCCAAGAAGACAGGGACAAGCTCTCAGCTCTGACTACCCCTTTTACAGGGAAAAAATTCTGTGCCTTCTTTGCACCAAGTGACGAATTCCTTGCCATATCAAGATGGCTTTTCCTCTTCTTCTTCAAACATCTTTTAGCAGCAATAGCAGCTCAAGTAACTGGAGTTATTTCAGTGTTAAAATGCAGGCTTCGTAGACCTCTTATGCAGACAGATGCAGTTTCAAAGGAAACGTCTTTGGCTGGGTACTCAAGTGTTACACGGGGATTTGGGGAGTTAATCTTTCCTGTTTCTGTTGTGGGAGAAAAGGAGAGCAGAGCTGCTCTTTCTCATTACTCTCCCCAGCGTGCATCTGTTTCCTTTCATACCTTGGAATTAGGAAGACGGAGGAGACTTGAGCAGTGACCCACCTAGCCTCTTGATGCTTGCTGGTCTCACCTTAAAACCCTCAAAACAGATGGTAGTTGATCGTAGTTGTAAAGACCCCAGCATAGACTTCCTGCAGCCTCCCTTGTTAGCCACTCTCAGTACTTAACCTTCTGTCATCTGAATAACTGCTTCTTAAAAATGATGTTCGAGACCAGCCCAGTCAGCATGGTGAAACCCCATCTCTACTAAAAACACACACACAAAATTCGCTGGGCGTGGTGGTGGGCACCTGTAATTCCAGCTACTCTGGAGGCTGAGGCAGGGAGAATTGCTTGAACCTGGGAGACAGAGGTTGCAGTAAGCCGAGATCCCGCCACCGCACTCCAGCCTGGGCAACAGAGCAAGACTCTGTCTCAAAAAAAAGATACCAAAGATAGTAGAAATTGGAAAGGAACCTCCCAAAAAAACCATGCAAAATCCCAGTAAATCCCCTGCAACAATGTTGCAACAGTTTAAATTTACTGTAGAAAGAGCTGAAGTTTAGGAGACACGACTTGATAGTATTTTTGAGAGCTATTACGAGTGCAAATGAGTCTTGTTCCTCTTGCAGCAGGGCCTGCTCCACTGAGTCATCCTGCCTTCAGAAGCTTCCAGCTAAGCAGCAGGCCTGGCCACAGGCTCCGTGTCCCGAGCCTCCAGAGGACAGGCTCCCACACGACGTTCTCATTGCCCTTAGCTCCACTCCAGGAGGGGCCTGCGGTTCTGCAGCGTATCAGGGGTCTACTGGGAAGTGAGGTGTCGCTGTCCCCTTCTGGCAGCCCCTGCAGTGTCTGTGAATGGCTCTCCTGGATTAAGAGTTTGCAAAGAATGGCCAGTGGCCAGGACTGGCCTGCTGCCTGTTTTTGTTTAACCCGTGAGCTAAGAATAGTTTTTACCTTTTTTAAGTAGTGGGGGAAAAAAATCAAGAGAAGAATACTATTTCGTGATATGTGAAAAATCACATGAAATTCAAATATAAGTGTCCATAAATAAAGTCTTACTGGAAGAGAGCCTTGCTCATTTATTTCTGTCTCATTCGTTACTGTCTGTGGCTGCCTTCACGCCACAGTGGCAGTACTGAGTAGTTGTGGTGGCACGGTGTGACAGCAGATCCTAAAGTACTTGCCATCTGGCCCTTCACAGAAAAAGTTTGCTGACCCTGGCTTTTGAGGCTCTCATCACTTTGGGATCCATCTCCTCACCTTCCCCAGAGGGAGGGAGGCAGTAACATTCCTCGGGAGTGCTTAGTTCTTGCTCCCAAGGTGATAAACCCCAAAAGCCCCTCTCTTTCTGCAGTCTTCTTGTTGGCTTGATAGTGGTAGGGCTGATTCAGCCAAGATCAGTTGGAGGGTGGGAAGGGGGCGTGGCATAGGAGGAAGCGGGGTGTCTGCTCTAGTCCTGTCTGCAGCGATCTTTAGGATGCAAAATACGAAGAAAATGCTGGATTTTGGCTGTGGGATATAATTCGAATTCTGGAAAATTAGAAGCAATAGAACGTGGGATGTGGGTGTCCAGGACAACTCCTCTGTTTGGCTGCATTTGGTGCCATGGATGGAGGAGATGGGAGAAGGAAGACGTTTGCGCAGCGAGAGGGAAGAATCAAGATTCTGCTTTGGATGGACCAAGCTTGTGGTTTGTTGACTAGACAGCTGTCCACCTGAAGATGGGTTGGATATCCGAATCCGCGAGACGTCGCAGGTGAATGGTATGGAAAGCCATGGGAGTGCATGAGGTCGTAAAGCAGCGGGTACCAATGGAAACAAGAAGCCGTCTAAGGACTCACAATGGGCTCTTCAACGCTTAGAAGTTAGGTAGGGGAAAAAGACTGCGTGAGGGCAGGACCCTGAATGTCCCACTCACTGCTATATCCCTAGCACTGGAAACGGTGCTTTGCACACAGTACATGCTCAGTAAATTTTTTGTTGCCCACATAAGTGAACTCGAGTTCCAATGGACTAGCATCTTCCACAGCAACACCACACCTGCCTATCTTCCCTCCCCCGATCTCTGTCTCGTCCTGTCTCTCCTTCCTTTCTCTTCTGCCTTCTTGTTGCCTTCTCCGATATGTGTTAAACTCATCAGGAGTGCCCAGGCACCTGGCCATTCTTGAGCATTCCTTATCTGGCTACAACTCTGGGTGACACTGGTTGCTAGTTTAGTGAAAGAGCCAACATATATTCTTCTTTTCGTCGACACAGTTTTTTTTAACGTTACACTTGTTCCTATTGCACTTCTCTCTTTATGAGCTGTCAGTTAATGCTATTTTGGCTCTATTCCTATCAGAGACGAATGCATCACAACTTGGTGTCATCTGACCTCAATTAGGAAGTTCTTGGTTATGACATTGTTGGGGTAAAGAGGGAGATGTTCAGTACAGGTCCTCCCTGGCATGAGTGAGGTCACGCAGGATGTTCCCAGGTGGAGGCTGAGTCATCGATAGGCTGCCTTTCAGGTGATATTATTCAGCTCTAGGTGCCTGCACTTAAGACAGAAGAGTCTCTCTTATTTCCTTCTATCTAGTTGATTATGAAAAGTCATTTGTGATGGAATCTAAGGTCAGATTCCAGCACAGAGAGATTACATCTCTTGCGCATTCCTTATCTACATGGCCTATCATCAAAGAAAATTAAATCGGTCTGCCAAGATTTGATCTTCACACACCATTGAGATGAGTGCAAATTGATTGCTTATTGTTGCTAGAGAGAAGTGGACTTCTATTACAGCCTGCTTGGGAGTTGCTTGGGGTGGGGCGAGGGAGATGAGAGAGAGTTGCCAAGGCTGGAGGCCGTGTTTAGCAGCAGGCATTATGCCAGGCGCTTGACGAGGATTTTCCCATCTAATGTTCACAACTGCCCAGCAAGGTTGGTATGATTATGTCTGCTTTCCAGATGAGGAACCTGAGGCCGAGAAGGCAGAGGGTCATGTTTCAGGGCACACACTGGGAAGTGGCAGAGGCAGAACCAGAACTTCGCATCCTTCAGGCTGAGTCCTGCAGTTATAAACGTGCAGTATTCCAAACAGTATTGCATTGCAGGGAAGACAATCTTTAAACTCTTAAAGCTTCAGACATCACCAGGATACAGATCACTTCCAAATGTTTAGCTCTGCCTGCTAAAATCCAGGCCACTCTCCAACTGCCTCCTGGACATTTCTACAAGGACATCCTTCTAAAGGCTAGAGTGCAATGTAGAAACCCAAATAACCATCTTCCCTTCAACACCCAGACCTCCGCCCCTCACTGGCCTGCATTTTTTCATGGTATGTCATTCTGTCAAACTTCTCAAAATCTGAGTTATTCTGAACCTCTCCTCGGGGATTCTATCCCTAAAACATTTCTTATCTCCATCTCTCATTTCCATTTTTCCTATCGCTACCATTTTGGCCTTTGTCACCTAGGGCTGGGATGACCAAGACAATGAAATATGTCGTTCACCAGCTGTCACAGTTTAAACGCTGCGTCATCAAGTCAGAGCCTTAAACTATGGGCTTCGACTTTGTCTTTGGGATCACCTGGAGAGTTTAAGCAGCACTACGAATTCTCTAAGAATCATCTCCCTTTTCAGCATTACCAGGGTCATATAAGGTGTGTTTGTATCTCTGAGATCAATCATGTTGTCGTAGATTCTGGGGTCAGACCTCGTATCCAAGCATTAAGAAGCCAGGGCCTTAGTCATACTCTTGTCTGTTTGGACTGGATGAAGGCAGGCAGGCTTGGCTGCCAATAAAAAGAGTCAAGTGGGAGAAATTTAACATCATTGCACTTTTCACTTTTTTTTTTTTTTTTTTTTTGAGACGGAGTTTCGCTCTTGTTACCCAGGCTGGAGTGCAATGGCGCGATCTCGGCTCACCGCAACCTCCGTCTCCTGGGTTCAGGCAATTCTCCTGCCTCAGCCTCCTGAGTAGCTGGGATTACAGGCACGTGCCTCCATGCCCAGCTAATTTTTTGTATTTTTAGTAGAGACGGGGTTTCACCATGTTGACCAGGATGGTCTCGATCTCTTGACCTCGTGATCCACCCGCCTGGGCCTCCCAAAGTGCTGGGATTACAGGCTTGAGCCACCGCGCCCGGCCACGTTTCACTTTTCATTATTCCCCCTGAAGGCATCTGCTCTGTTTTCTGGTGACTTACGCAGGTGGTGGTGCCTCTGTGAGGCCTTTGATCTTCCCACCAAAGGGCCGTGCTTCAGACTTGTCAGCTGCCCATTTTATGTCTTCTGACCAGCTTTCTTGGAGCTTTCTTCCAGAAGACAGCTAGTTGGTTGGCAAATCTGGTCAATTATCCCCGAATATAACGGCAAAGTTTCTTAATTTGCATTCCATATAACACTAGTACTATGAAGCACTACAAAAAGGAAAATTCCATGGCCAAATAATCTTACAAATCTCTTGGAGAGGCATTTTAGCATGTTAAAGGTTTTGAGAAGATCTGCATTGCAAGGGTTTGTTGATTTTAGTTTGTTCCATCATTTTCCAAATGTATTTGACCATGGAACTCATTTATTTTCAAGCACTATTCCAATAAAACTGAGGCCAATATCTATGAGACATGATTTCTGGTAGGTTAAAACATGGGGAAAATGGCTGTTAATAATATACATTAATTGTAACAAGCATTCTAATTTCAGAGACCTTAAAATGTGAAAGCTTGTGGACTTTAGGCTTAGTTAAATCCAGTGATACGAAGTCACTTCCCTTGGGACTAGGGTTTTGTGGAACATCCGTGAGGAACTGCTGGGCAAGATGATTCTATTTTAACAGGGATGTTCTAGATATGACCAAATGTGGGCTATGTGGTAGAAAGGGCAGGCAGAGGAGGCATTGGAGGGCAGAAGGGATTTCCGGGAGCTGCCACTGCCCTCTGTTCGAGAGGACTGGCCTGGGAAGGAAGGAATGATGTCTTCATTGCCTGCAGCCTGGGCTCTGGTGGGCAGAAGAGTGTGATGACCCCAGCTCCACCCTGAGAAACAGCCTTCTGGCTTGCCAGGTGAGAGGTATCGTGAAACAGAAAAAAATGTATATATGTTGTCATCAGGTGACAGGGTAAGGGTGGTGGTGAGGAAGCTGATGGGAAGTGGCGTTGAGCCCCAGCTGTGCCCTGTTGTGGCTATGTGAACTTGAGGGCATTTTTATATATTTCTATATATAATACATAGAAATATATATTATATATAAAACATATAAAAATATAATATCACCAGGATGCAGATCACTGCACTTCAGCCTAGGCAACAGAGTGCGACTCTATCTCAAAAAATATATATTTTATACATATATATAATTATATATATTATATATAATATATATTTTATATAATACATATAATATATAAATATATAATGTATAATATATATTTTATTATATATTATATATTTTTTAATATATATAATATATATATTTTGAGACAGAGTCTCACTCTGTTGCCCAGGCTGGAGTGCAGTGATGCGATCTTGACTCACTGCAACCTCTGCCTCCCAGGTTCCAGTGATTTTCCTGCCTCAGCCTCCTGAGTAGCTGGGACTACAGGTGCTCTGCTACCATGCCTGGCTACTTTTTTGTATTTTTAGTAGAGGTGGAGTTTCATCATGTTGGTCAGGCTGGTCTCAAACTCCTGACCCTAGGTGATCCACCTGCTTCGGCCTCCCAAAATGCTGGGATCACAGGTGTAAGCCACTGCTGCTGGCCATTGAGGGAGTTTTTTTTAACTGACCTGAACATCCGTATCTTAGTACATCAGTGGAACTACCATGATGATAACTGTCAGATGGATGCCATTTATGCTGTGTATAATAGAAAGCTGACTACAGTGGCGGATGCAAATAAAGCTCTTTTCTCACACTTCTCAAGAAGTCCAGAGGGAGGCATTTGGGGGGTTTTGAGGACATCTGTGACCCAGGTTGCTTCTTTCTTCCTGCTGCTTTCTCGGTGGAAGATTTGTCTTCGCATTTGCCTTCTCGTGCCCACATGATGCCAGCTCCACCTCCCACCTAACTACATTCCAGGCAGGAAGGGAAGAAGGTGAGGCTCCTATACTAGGAAAGCAAAGCCTTTCCTAGAAATCTCCAGCCGACTTCCAGCTAGAACTCCCTGGCCAGCATCTTAGCTACCAGTCTGAGCAGGCAAGCATTAGGGGACGCTTTGCCATTGTGAACAAAATCGGGATTTGTCAGAAAGGAAGGAGGGGAATGCAGATACTGGATCCATGCCTAGTAGCATCGGCCACAAATGTTGGCAGATTACCAGGCTCTGGGAGGTGAGAATGTGCTAACACACACACATGTGCCCAGCTCTGTGCCAGACACAGACTGGACCCCCTACAGCTGCTCCTCTTTCCACACCTCCTCCCTTCTGTCCCTGTCTTCGATGGCTGTTCCCGTCTTCATGGTTGGAAAATCTGTTGTCATTTGTGGTTATACCACAAGGGGGCATGTAACTGGGAGGGAGTCAAAATCTTCGCTGTGCAGCTTTTGGTCCAACATGCACAGTGGAGGGGAAATGGACTGGACGTTTTGCAACAGGAAGCCCGGGGTGGATGCCAAATGGTAACTGGGCGTCCAGATACGATATTGTGTTTCACTGGAGAAAGTCAGTGTCTGGGCTAAAGTCCTTCACTGACTACCCAAGTGGATGGCTCCCTTGTCCTCTGCACTCCCAGGGGGATCGCTACCTAAGTTATTTGTGAGGCTTTATGGCAGCTCTTTTATTGTTATTTTCCCGTGTTTACGTCCTGCGTCTCCAACCACGCTATGAATTCTTTTAGGACAAGTCTTGCTTCTTGTTCCCGTTGTCCATGCTGTCCCCACCCTGGATCCTCTGACAGTCCAGTGCCGTAGGAGCCAGCCAGGGGACCATGTGAAGTGGGCCTGGGGTGAAGAGGAGGCAGCACCCTACAATGTATGCAATCCTTGCCTCTGTCTGAAGGCACTCACATTTAAATAAAAAAAATAAACAAACATTGGGAAATAACGGGTCAAAGTAATGATCAGCAGTGGCTACTCACCTGAAAAAAAAAAAAAGACAACTATTTATTTTACGCCTTCATAGAAATACATACCTTCGATGAATATGTGTCAAAAAAGGCAAACCTGAATCCCATCAAGCTTCTAGATATAACTACCAATTTACAGGACATAAAAGAGGAACATGTTTAACGATACCACAGGAATGCAATTAGCAAGAGCCAGACTGTGGGAAACCCTATGGGACAAAATGACCCAGTTTCCTCAACAAATACATTGCGAAGAATATAACAAATGTGAAAGGCAAGCCTATAGATTAAAAGACATTTAAGAGCGACATCAACCAGTTGTGATATATATTTTATTTGATTCCTGATCTGAATAAACTATAGAAAACTATTAGAGGCAATTAAAGAAATTTAAAAAACAGACATTGACCTTATGTATCTCCCCTTCTCTTCAAATACAAGTTCTAAAGTGTCCAGTTTACAAGTCAATTCACTCCTGGATAATCTAATATATATTTTAAATTCTGGCCTGATTAAGGAATTATGTTTTTTAGGTATGATAATGATATTGTGGTATGTTTTTTTAAAAGAGTCCTTATCTTTTAAACATGCATACTGAAATATTTTAGAGATAAAATGATACTAGGGATTTTCATCTTTTTGAGACGGAGTTTCAATCTTGTTGCCCAGCCTGGAGTGCAATGGCGCCATCTTGGTTCACCGCAACCTCCAACTCCTGGGTTCAAGTGATTGTCCTGTCTCAGCCTCCTGAGTAGCTGGGATTACAGGCATCCGCCACCATGCCTGGCTAATTTTGTATTTTTTACTAGAGACGAGGATTTCTCCAAGTTGGCCAGGCTGGTCTCAAACTCCCGACCTCAGGTGATCCACCCTCCTCGGCCTCCCAAAGTGCTGGGATTACAGGCATGAGCCACCGCGCCCAGCCAGGATTTTCTTTAAAATAACACAGTTTGTATGGCGGGAATGGCTGGTTAATTCATTACAGATGAATTAAGACTAGCTAGCCAAGGACTCATGGTTGTGGAAGTTGGACAACAGACGGATGAACGATCATTATCTTAAACCCTCTAACTTTTGGTTATGTTTGAAATGTTCATTAAAAAAAAAAAGGCTGAAAGAGGAATAATCATTGGGCTAACCAAACCACACCCATGGGTGACAGAGGTGAATTTACCACGCAGCTGATGAAATGCAGATGCCTGAGCCTATCACCAGCACAGGTCCCTCCCAAGAGAATTGTGTATTTATCAGTTTCTCAAAAAGGGCTCCTCAAATGATAAAAGCTTGAGGCCTCACAAACCTTCCATCTACTCTTGATGGCAGGCAACGGACTGACAGCTGCTTTAGACATTCAGTGAATGTTTGACAACTTTTTTTTTTTTTTTCTGGTAGAGTTGGGATCTCATTATGTTGCCAGGCTGGTCTCAAACTCCGGGGCTCAAGTGATCCGCCCGCCTCAGCTTCCCAAGTAGCTGGGACTACAGGTTTGTGCCACTGCACCTGGCTAAAAGCACTTTATATTGAAGATTTTCAAACATACACAAAGGCAGAGACACACATCATATAATGAACCTCATGTGCCCTTCCCAATTTAATTTCTCAACATTTTGTTATATTTACACCTTTTTTCTCTTCTTCCTTTTTCTTCTTTTCCCCTAATTCGTTCTGTTTCTCTGTTTTCTTTCATAACCACAATATCATTATCATACGTAACAAAATTAACAATAATTCTTTAATATTATTTACGACTGAACCCATGTTCAGATTTTTCCCAATTGCCTCGAAATGGTTGGTTCTTAAGTAAAAATCTCCAATTAATGTTTAAAACATGAAATAAGAGCCATTAATGAATCATCCCTCTTTTTGCATTAAATATTAGCTTAAGTCACACTTTCCTTCTCCATCCCAGGTGGTACTGTATGAAAATACTAAGGTTAACCTTTTTGTGAAATGTAATTGTGCGTGTCAAGTTAAAATGGTTATATTTATCAATGGCCACTAATGGTGAGTAAACAAGATATAAGCGTGTTCGCTAAAAGAAGAACTTATTTGAAATATAAATAAGACAACCTATGCATTTCCTCTCTGTTCCTTTTTTCTGCAAATAGCCAGCACTCTGCTGTTAACAGTGACCTTTTCTTCTAGCCCTGTCATTCTGTAATTATCTAATATGTCAGGTGTACTTTGCATACTATGTAGACTATATTATGCAGAATAGAATGCATAGTGTATGCAGTCTGCTGAGCATACTACCTTTTAACAGTTTACTAGGCATAAAAAGGTTAAGACCCAATAAAGGGCATGCACGCTGCATTAGTCAGCTCGGGCCGCCATAAAAAATACCACTGACCGGGTGGCTTAAAACAACAGAAATTTATTTTCTCACCGTTCTGTAGGCTAGAAGGGCAAGGTCAAGGTGCCGGCAAACTTTGCTTCTGGTGAAATCTGTCTTCCCGGCTTCTCTGACAGAGCCTTCTTGCCTTGTCCTCACATCACCTTTTCTCTGTGTGTGTGCGCACATGTGCAGAGAAAGACAGCTCTCTGGTGTCTGTTATTCTAAGGACACCAGTCCTATGGGATCAGGGCCCCACCCTTGTGATCTCATTTATCCTTAGTTACCTCCTGAAAGGCCGTATCTACAAATATAGTCACATTGGGATTAGGGATGCAACATGAATTTTGGGGGGACACAATTCAGACAATAACGTGTACAATGCACACACACACACATACACACTCACACACACACCCTTAGGATAAGAGAGAATGAGGAGAGAGTGGAGATGCTCATTGGATTGGAAATGAGTAGGTCTCTAGGGACCTTATTAAGCACACTACCGCTGTGCCATATGGAGGGTAAACTATATATTGGATTATCCAGCACCGAGTTGACTTGTAAACAGGACACTTTAGGAACTGGTATTTGAAGAGAAGGAAATATAGATCGGGTCGATGCCAGTTTTTTGTTTTTTTTTTTTTTTAATGTGTCTGTATTCTAAGAGGAGTGAATTAAGTGAGTGGGGGCATTGACTGACAGATACTATATCTGGAAGGAATCTCAAGAAATCATCTGGTTTAATGGTTGAAGGTAAGAATCAGTTCTGATGAAGAAGGTCACTGATTCAAAATAGAAAGGGGCCGGGTGTGGTGGCACACACCTGTAATCCCAGCACTTTGAGAGGCTGAGGTGGGCGGATCACGAGGTCAGGAGATTGAGTCCATCCTGGCCAACGTGGTGAAATCCCGTCTCTACTAAAAATACAAAACTTGCTTGCGTGTGGTGGCGCGTGCCTATAGTCCCAGCTACTTGGAAAGCTGAGGCATGCGAATTGCTTGAACCCAGGAGGCGGAGGTTGCAGTGAGCTGAGATCACACCACTGTACTCACTTCAGCCTGGAGACAGAGTGAGACTCTGTCTCAAAAAAAAGAAAGGGGATTGCTTTTTGGAGACTGGTGAGATGATGCTGGCAGTGCAGAGAAAGGAGTTAAGGGAAGGTCAGGATTTTAGAGGAGGATACAATTATATGAAGCTAGGAGTGGATGGGAAGCCTTCATGTGACTTAGATCATTTTCAAAAGATCACATCCATGAAGTGAATGAAACAAAAGAGGAGGTGACACATGGGCTGTGGGGTTGGAACTACAGCATCATCTGTGTCCTTCGACTTCCAGAACTGTCTAATTTTCTGTGCAAATGCAGAACAACCAGACCCTGGACTGTTCCTGTCAAGTGGAATGTGTGGGCACCCTGCCACCGACCCTCTGCTTTCTGGGCAGAGATGTGCTGAAGGGCTCTTCTACTGTTTGCACTGTGGATAGACATTTATCTTCTGCCTTTCAGAAACCATGCAGGAGCTGCGCCTTGCTCAGAGTTTCCATGGGGGCGGGCTGGGGCAGTGAGCCAGCCAACCTTTGAAATTGAAGAAGCACAGGAGGCCCTTGCCCTTGGGCGGTACCAGTGATCTCAGCAGCTGAGGCTGAGTTTGATTCTCTGAGGATCTGAGAGATGTTTTATTGTGTTAGTTCCTGGAATGAAGGGAGTATCTTTTTGGGGGGAGCAAAATAACTTTTGAAAAAGTGCAGGAAAATACTTGCTCCAGAGCCGTTAGGATTAAAAATGAACAACATATTGAGAAATCTTTAATTTTTTGAACGCTTGTTTTAAAAAAGAAATCTGATTTTAGAATTAGTTCCTTTTGTTGACAAATTAGACTCGGGAATTGTGTGAAGAAAGAGCTTTTGCTTTTACTCAAGAATTCATATGTAATTGTCAAGAACTTTTGAAGGGGTTGAGATTTTATCCCGCTCACAAGCAAACAAGTTAGCTTACCCCAAGTTAGTTTCATGGATAGTGGGAAAAGACGTGAGAGTGCTGAGTCAGAGAGACGGTTTATTATGTACAGCCATAGCAGCAGATAAACTGTCAGCATGCTTTAAACAATTTATACTGGCCTCCACGTCTCAAAAGAGTGATTGAAGAGGGTCAGATTATACATGCAAATACAGTGGGTTGCATTTTGGGAGAGGAATTCTGGGCTTCGGGGACCTGGACCAAGGGCAGTAAGCATGCACACCCTTGATTTCAGGATTACATATTATCTGTGTCTTCCAAGGATGTAGGCAAACCTGCCCTTTGCTCCCAAGGTACACATGATCCCTGTTTTCAAGTTTGTTCACTACAGAAACATCCTTCAAAAGACACTCCAGAGCAAAGGACAACCAGTGTTTCTACTCAAGATACACAGAAATGCAGCCCAATGTGGTGGCTCACACCTGTAATCCCAGCACTTTGGGAGGCCGAGGCAGGCATATCGTAAGGTCAGAGTTTGAGACCAGCCTGACCAACATGGTGAAACCCCATCTCTGCTAAAAATACAAAAATTAGCCAGATGTGGTGGCATGTGCCTGTAATCCCAGCTACTCAGGAGGCTGAGGCAGGAGAATCACTTGAACCTGGGAGGCAGAGCTTGCAGTGAGCCAAGATAAAGCCACTGCACTCCACCTGGGTGACAGAGCGAGACTCTGTCTAAAAAAAAAAAAAAAGATCTAGTCCAACCTGCTCATTTTACAGATCTCTGGGACTCTGTGGTCAAATGAATACAGGAAATACTAAGTTTAAAAAGTTAAGCAGGTGCAACCACTTTGGATCGCTGTTTGGCAGTTTTTATAAAGTTGAACATATATACCCTATGGCCCAGCAATTTCACTTCTACAAATTTACCCAAGAAAAATGAAAACATGTCTACAAAAAGGCTTACATAAGAATGTTCATACCAGCCTTATTTATTCTAGTCAAAACTTGGAAACCACCCAAATGTCCATCAACAGGAAAATGGATAAACAAATTATGAGATATGTATATATATAATCTATGTATATTATAATATAGCTGTATATAATCTCTATCAAAATTTGTTTACACACAATGCAATACAACTTGACAATAAAAAAATGAACTATTAATATACACAATAGCATTAATGAAACCAAAATATCTCACACTGAGCAAAAGAAGCAAGCCACACAAAAATACATATGGCATATTCCAAGAAGGAGCAAAGCCAGATGATGTTGATGAGTGCTAAGACAGTGGCTGTCTCTGAGTGGGGACAGGGCTTTGACTAGAATGGGGCATGGAGAAACTTTCTGGGGTGATAGAAATGTTCTACCTCTTATTTTGGATGATGGTAAATGGAGCATTAAACTCTCAAATGTTATTGAGCTGAACACAAGATCTGTGCCTATGTTCATTCTACCTCAACTAAATATTAAAAACTTAGGCTGGGCACAGTGGCTCACGCCTGTAATCCCAGAACTTTGGGAGGCTGAGGCGGGCAGATCATGAGGTCAGGAGACTGAGACCATTCTGGCCAACATGGTGAAACCCCATCTTTACTAAAATACAAAAAGTAGCCGGGTGTGGTGGTACACGCCTGTAGTTCCAGCTACTTGGGAGGCTGAGGCATGAGAATCTCTTGAACTCAGGAGGCAGAGGTTGCAGTGAGCCGAGATTCCGCCACTGTATGTTAGCCTGGGGGACAGAGCGAGACTCCATCTAAAAAAAAAAATTTTTTTTTAAATTAAAAATAAACATTTCTTTACTCTGAGACTTTCCAGAGGATTTAATAAGCAAATATATATTGTGCATCTTTAAGAAGGACACACAGCATAGAGTGTTTCTTAAACGTGTTTGAGGAGGGTACATTATTTGAAGGAGCATCTCATGGAACAGGAAACACTTTAGAGGAGTGATGTTTTGGTCTGAATATTGACCTTAGAGCATCTCACTGGGCCTATGTTTTCTGTTGCTGATTTCCTTCCTTCTGCTCATCCTAGAGATGCACTGCTCATGCCAATTCATGAAGCAGGGGGATGAGCTGCCTGCTATGGCCCATTTCTCCTGCCTTCCAGTTACCAGCCTGGACCTCTCCATTGGCATCCTGCCCTTCCTAGGCCACTAGATCATCACCACCTTTGCCAGCTGTCAGGAGCAAGAGACCCACTTGGGCATCTGCTGTATTTGCAGAACTGTATCAGTCACATGGTTCATTTATTCAGCAATGGGTGCATGCATTCACTGATTTACAACCCACATCTCTATGAGTGCCTCCTCGTGTCTACCACTGTACAATTCCCTGGAGACACAAAACTGAGTAAGGCATAACGCCTGCCTTAAGAGGGAAGGAGTCACACAAACAGTTTTTAAACAATGCAGAACTGCAGTATTAGAACAATGCCTAAGGTTTTATTTTATCCTTTTACCTGCAAACATGCGATTCTCTTTTCCTCCTAGGGGTCTGCCAAAGGCAAAAATAAGAATACCAACCACCTGACACAAAAGGAGAACTATTATTTTGACCAAAAGTGTATCTGCTGCAAGGGAAATACTCTACACATCAGTGGTAGGGTGGTGCAGCAGGTAGGGGCTCCAAGGCCTTCTGTGCTCTGCTGCACATTTTGGGGTGCAGCAGCTAGGAAAGAAACTCACAAGTGAGTGCTCCAATGATGAGGTGACACCTAGATCTATGAGTCCTGATCCTCATGAGTTCAATGGTTTTTTTCTTTTTAAATTTTATTTTACTTTAGGTTCTGGGGTACATGTGCAGGTCATGCAGGGTTGTTGCATAGGTGCATACAGAACCAGGTGGTTTGCTGCCTCTATTCCCCCTTTGACTATATCCAGCATTTCTCCCCATGTTATCCCTCCCCACCCCCCAACTGTCCCTCCCCAGTCCCCTCCCTCACTGCCCCCAGTGTGTAATGCTCCTCTCCCTGAGTCCACGTGTTCTCATTGTCCAACACCCACCTATGAGTGAGAACATGTGATGTTTGGTTTTCTGTTCTTGTGTCATTTGCTGAGAATGGTGGTTTCCAGATTCATCCAAGTCCCTATAAAGGACACGAACTCATCATTTTTTATGTCTGTGTAGTATTCCATGGTGTATATGTACCACATTTTCTTTGTCCAGTCTATCATTGATGGGCATTTGGGTTGGTTCCAGGTCTTTGCTATTGTACATAGCTGCAATGAACATACGTGTGCATGTGTCTTTATAGTAGAATGATTTATAGTTCTTTGGGTATACACCCAGAAATGGGATTGCTGGGTCAAATGGAATTTCTATTTCTAGATCCTTGAGAAATCGCCACACTGTCTTCCACAATGGTTGTACTAATTTACACTCCCAACTGTGTTTTTTTTTTCTTATCTTGTTTCTCAGGAGAGGTGAAAGGAGGTGAGCTTTATAGATTTTGCAGAAGGGGGCTGTCTCACAAAATGCTTCCTGACTTCTTACTCATTGTTCAGCTCAAACATGTGACCTTTTCTCAGCTTTAACTGGCAGTGGGGCAGGTGAGGAGGGTAAATTCAGCTGTGAGCTGCGCACTCAAGGGCAGCTGAAACAACTTCACATTGGCCTTGTCAATGACCTTCACAAGCAGGTATCCAAGAAAGGTGAAGTGTTATTCAGTATTGTTTAGACTAAAACGTTCTTAGGGAGCAACATCTCTTGTTTATTGGCCTAAAAATATTAACATGCAGCAAAATCGACCTCGAGTGTGTGTAGAATTCTTCGCCTTGTAATGAGTGCAGAGAATCAGGTTGTAGAATGGCTTCATCACTCCAAAATTTCTTCATGCTGTCCCATTTTAATCACACCCTCATCCCACTCCTGACCCCTAGCAACCACTGATCTGCACTCTGTTGTCACAGTTTTATCTTTTTGAAAGTGCTATATAAATGAAATGATTACAGTGCATAATCTTTTGAGTCTACCTTCTTTCACACAAGGTAATTGTCTGTAGATCTTTCTTTAGTAATTCTTCTACAGCATGACTGCTGCCAACAAATTTTCTTATTTTTCATTCATCTGAGAATGTTCTTATTCCACCTTCATCCCTGAAGGATATTTTCTTAGAATATATAATTCTAGGGTGACAATTTTTTTCTTTCAGCACTTTACCTTCTTGCCTCCAATTGTTTTAGATGAGAATTCTATAGTCATTTAATTGTTCCTCTTTAAATAGTGTGTTGGTTTTCTGACTGTTTTAATAATTTGGGGGGTTATTTTTAGTTCTTAGCAGATTAGATTGTGTTTGGGTATAGGTTCCTTTGGGTTTGTTCTGTTTGGGGTTCATTGAATTTCTATGGTTTGTGCTTTTTGCCAAATTTGGGGAGTTTCCAGTCTATTTTTTGAGTATTTTTATGCACCCCACTTTTTACTGTCCTTTTGGGGCTCTGATGACAAAAATATTAGGCTTTTGGGGAATTGTTACAGAGGACCCTGAAGTTCTGGGTTATTTATTTATTTATTTTTTTTTTGGTCAATCTTTATTCTCTTTGCTAAAGCTTTCTAGAGTGTTGGTTCTTACTTCTTGGAACATTTTTATCATAGATGGTTTAAGTTCTTGTCAAGTAACTGTCACATCCATGTTTTCTTCATATTGATATCCACTGATTGTCTTTTCTCTCATGAGTTGAGATTTTCCTGGTTCATATGCCGAGTAGTTTTGGAGTGTATCATGAACATTTTGAATATTATGAGATACTAGGTCTTGTTCAAATCCTGTACAGAAGGTTTGTTCATTTACGTATTTTTTTTTTAACAGTTGACACAATTGGTTTAGACTGCAAGTTCTCGTCAGCTTTCTGTGGTTGTGGCTGCAATATCAGTTCTATTTTCAAAGTCACTGTGGTCCTGTTCACATTTCTCCTGGATGTCTATTATTTCATAGTCAGGATGGGACCTAGATGGTGACGCAGCTGTTCATTCAGTTCTCAAAGGCTGTTATGATGTTTGTGATCAGACCCAAGCATGCATAGCTCAGGGGTGTGCCCCAAAGCTAGCAAATCACTGTCTGGGTTTGTTTTCCCAAGCTCCTTTCTCTCTACAATCTCCCTGTCACTTTCCAGTTTCCCAGGATGGTCTTTTTGGTTATCCATCCAGAAAGCTGGAGCCTATCACCCTGCTCTTCTCTGCACTTCTTGTGACTCTGCCCATGTCCAGGACCAAGTGGTGGGAACCCAGAGAAAAGAAAAAGCATGCTCTTGGGACCATGGTTCCTTTGATTGAAGAGGAAGGTACCCCTTCGACAGCATATTCTGTGCTGTGGGCCTTCCACGCTGTGGCTGCCACTGCCAGAACACTCTTTTCTCTCACCTTGAGCCTGAACTAGAAGGTTTATGCTGGAACTCCCCCTGTCACTCTGATGCTGACTTCTTGGAAGTACTAACTGCTGAGTACTATCCAGAGAATACAGAGGGTAAACATGGCAAATCCACAGTCAGCTGGCGATACTTTTGAATTCTGGTTTTCTTCTGCAATCTGCCTGCTACTATTTCCTTTTTAAAGAGTTCTCAAGCAGCTGCTCCAAGCATTCTGTCCAGGTATTATAGATATATTCAATGGGAGAACCAGAACCAAAACCTGTTTTTGGATTTTTGCAGAGCCATCTCCCCAGTATCTCCTTGGTTGGAAATCTGGGGACATTTTCCAGGTTACAAAAGTAGAATGGATACATCATCCTGAGAGTTTATGATGGCAACTGTTAAATATGTGAGTTTGTATATTTATGTGTATATGAGTATTAATTATTAAGTACTGAAAACAGGCATTGCAGGTGAATTCAGGCAATACGAAAGCTACAAGGGGAAATCAAATCCCTGTCCTAAACTGGAGTGGCGGTCACCTCCTCATATTCCTGGTCACTGCAGATGGAAGAGAGTTTTTTTCTGCCCATTCAGCAGCACAGTACTGTAGGCAACAGCTTGCCTGCACATCTACTGGCCTATTGGGCACATATAATATTCTGGACATGGAGCTATCAGCCCTGTATCAACTTGTGGGTTGCCATCTAAAACTTTTTTTCTTTTCCTTTAATTCATTTCTTCTTCCTGCCCCTTGTTATAGAGTAATGTGATGTTAGGACACACGTGATTAGATCTAGATAACAGAAAAAGATGGGTGGAGTGTTGATGAGAAGGAATGAGGTTCTTACATGTTGCAAATGTTGTGATCAAGGCTGGGGCCATCTTTATGGGAAAAAAGCTGCAGTGCAGAAAACCCTTGATTGATAAAAATATAGATGTGCTTGCCAATGTCACCCAAGGGATAAACAGCTTGCCTGCCATAAAATCTCATTAGTCCTGCCAGGAGAATGGAGAAATGCAAAGATTTGTGGCCCCAGTCTAACTAAAGCCATTATCTCAAGAATGTCTCAGCAATGTGTTATGGGTCTGTTTGAAGATTTCAATTTACCTGTAGTAGGTTTGCTTTCTTTCCTTCCACTAGAGGAAAACATTCAGCCTGTTTTATTGTTTTGGATTCATTTTCAGAGGACCAAAAATATAGCCCTCTTTCTAAAAAAACAAAAAGCAAAAATACCAACATTTTGGCTGTCCTCCCCCAGCACACACAGTCTTAAAGGAGATTTCAGTTTGTGCAGTGATGGGTCACTTTTGTGGGTGTACAAGTTGAATGATGTAGTTGACACAGTGTGAATTCACTTGTGGTGGAAAAACATGCTGAGAATCTAAAAATGTGTCCGAAAAAAGACATTAGATTATAATATTTTCCTTTTTGACATATTTGGTGAGTATAAGAAACATCATCAATTCTTTCAACAAATGTTTACTAAGAACCTCTGAATGCACGATCAGTGTTAGGAGCTGCAAGAGATGTCGAGGATACACCAAGAGCAAGGGCCTTGCTCTCTGAGAGCTTGCAGTCTGCTTGTGAAGATGATACTCTCGTAGGTGGTGGTGTCTGAGCATTCACTCAGTGCCAGGTCAGAAAGCTTGGCCAAGCTTCAGCTTCACTGCTTCCTCACTTCCCACATTCAATTGGTTGCCAAGTCATCTTGATCCTATTTCCAAAATGTTTCTCAAATTTACTTGGTTTTCTTCCTCCTACTGCTGCGGCAACTCTATCAGGCTTTCTCTTACTTCAATTGCCCAGACCACAGCAATTCCCTTCTAAACAATTTCCAAACAAGTCATGTATCTGGTCGTGTCTCTTCCCTACTCAAAACTTTTCATGGTTCTTTATTATGTCCAGAATAAGGCCCACACTCCTTAGCACGTACATTATTCCGGCCCAAGCACTGGGTCCCAGCTTCCTCTTTCATGTTTGTCTTCCACTGGACCTGTAACATGAGGTGCTCTCTGAGAAGACCATGTATTGCCCATTCCTATGCTTTTGTTCCTGTTATTTTCCGCTTATAATCCTCTCCTTTTTTTTTTTTCTGCCAAGTAAAATCCAACTTGTTCTTCAATACAAGGTCAGATGCTGCTTCTTCAGTGTGGCCAGTCACTGGTTATAGCTCCCATTTCTAGGCTTCTGTGGAACTTTGTTTAGGTATCATTTATTCATACATTCATGCATTTGATTTATTCATTAAGTAATACTTCATTACTGGGCAATAAAGTATTACAAATACATCTTTCCACGAGCTGCTGAGAATGCAAAAGCAAAATATCATTCCTGGCCTCAAGGGACTTAGTCTAGTGGAGAGATGAATTTGAGTGTAATAAGCATATACAATGAGAGAAGATAGTGGTTATAATGGATGTGTGTACAAAGGTAAGTGTGTGTGCATGTGTGTATCTGTGGGAGGTCCAGGAGAAAAGCCCTTAAATCTGCCCAGAGGAGCTTCCACAGGACACAGCATTTGAGCTGAGGCTTGGTGGTTGGGTAGGGTTTTCCTGGTAGACCAGTACAGGCAGGAGATTTCAGGCAGAAGGAAGAGCACATGCGAAGGCACTGAACTGTGGCAGAGCAAGGCACTCGGGGAAGGCGAGCCCACATTGACAGATGCAAAGCCTGAGGGGTGGCTGTAGAGTCCGTAAGGTAGCATACAGGACAGCTGCCAGAGCAGAGGCTGTGTGGCTCCCTCCTGAGACAATGACCGGGGGTTCCTGCAATGTGTAGGAGGTTAGACTATCTGCTGGAATTAGATTCCAGGAGCAAAAGCATTTCTGAAAGATGTGTGCTTTAAAAAAATGTAGATAAGGGCTGGGCGTGGTGGCTCACAACTGTAATCTCAGCATTTTGAGAGGCTGAGGCAGGAGGAGCACTGAGATCAGGAGTTCAAGACCAGCCTGGCCAACATGGCAAAACCCTGTCTCTACTAAAAATACAAAAATTAGCTGGGCACAGTGACGAGCACCTGTAATCCCAGCTACTCGAAGGCTGAGACAGGGAGAATTGCTTGAACCTGGGAGGCAGAGGTTGCAGTGGGCCAGCTGCACTCCGGCTTGGGTGACAGTGCGAGGCTCTATCTCCAAAAAAAAAATGTAGATAAGAAAAGTCTATTGGAACCATTTTTAATTTAAAGGGTACTCTCACTCCCCCAAATGATAGGAGTAGTAATCACAGAGTAACATTTGTTTCTGAGTGCATGGAGCAATATGTAAATGAAATGAATTCTTCCTACTCTGTTTCACTACCTTCTCTTTATCTTCTTTCTTCCTTTCCTGGGAAGTACTGTAAGATAGTACTTATGGTATATATTTAACTGTTGTTGAGTTTTGACTGGAAGCAGTCTAAAATCTAAAAATAATTAGTGGAATATTCCATACCTATTACTATAAAAATCAACTAAATCTATCTTATTTTTAGCCATGTGACTCTTCATTGTTTCTGCTTCCCACCCCATGTGGACTGTAGCTCACACACAGGTGTGCACACACACAGAGCCTCCCCACTGCTGATATAAAACACAATTGCTAGATTCCTAGCCCATCCCCACTGATTTGGGAGGAGGCAGGTGAATCTCAATAACGTCTAACACAGGCTCCCAGGTGACGCCTATGCTGCCCATCTGGAGACCACTCTTTCAATCGCATTTCTCTACATGCTGCTATCTCCATTATTAAACTCTAAACATATGGATTAGAGATCACTAATCCATATGTTACTTGCTGAGTTGAAAGGCATTTTAAGAAGTTATCTAGACTAATCATCACTTTGAGTTACTATCCAAGGCTATTCCAATGAGGTACCAAGTGAAAGCAGTTAAATGTAGTTTCCACTCCCCATATTCATAGAAATAGAACTTGATTGTTTTGGTTATTACATTTTGTTAATCTTGCATAAGAAACGATCCCATGATACAGTATATGTTATCATGCTTATAACAAATGACACATAAACTTCCAAATGACAGTAGTTAATGCCTTGGGACAAAGGAAACTGGCTAATTAAGCTTCTTTAACTTGACCTTCAAATAATTGCCACCTCTCTGTATCTTTAATCATTAAACGTATTTTTGTTTCTCATGAACTTTATTGTGGACCGATTTAGGTACAATAAACTGCACCCATTTAAAGTGTACACTAGTTTAACTTTTAAAACTACTAAATTACTAATGACATTAATTTAAAATTATTAATCAGTATGAATAAAAATATTTTTAGAAGCCCTACACGACTGCAAAGTACTACACGCCTTTAGAAAGAAAGAGACGTGACTATGATTTAATATTTTTGGAATCTACTAGGTACGCATCATAGAAGGACAAGTGGGAGCAAATGGGAATCAGGATGAGACTGTCCACAAGGACCTTGGAAAACCCTAGAGCTGCATCTGGCGCTCCTGAACTTGGCTTGATGTGCTCAGATAGCAAAGGCTGGTGTGGGAGGATTTGGACAGTGAGAATGGAGTAAAGGGGATGAGTCTTTGTCATGCTTTTATGACTGTCTGCCACTTCCTTTATGTTCCAGTGTCCCTACCCTGGTCGGCCTCATTTGAGTTATACCTGGATTATTATTATTATTATTTATTTATTTTTTTTTGAGACAGAGTTTCACTCTTGTTACCCAGGCTGGAGTGCAATGGCGCGATCTTGGCTCACCGCAACCTCCGCCTCCTGGGTTCAGGCAATTCTCCTGCCTCAGCCTCCTGAGTAGCTGGGATTACAGGCACGCGCCACCATGCCCAACTAATTTTTTGTATTTTTAGTAGAGACGGAGGGTTTCGCCAGGATGGTCTTGATCTCTTGACCTCGTGATCCACCCGCCTCGGCCTCCCAAAGTGCTGGGATTACAGGCTTGAGCCACCGCGCCCGGCCATACCTGGATTATTATTAAAAACCATCAGTGTTTCTCGTTGCTTCCTGTCTCTCCCTATATGAACCTATCTTGTACATATCTGTGTTTATGCCACTTTCCAACTAACAAAACTTCAGAGATTCTCAGGGTGAAGTCAGGGTCTTCCCTCTGGCATTTGAAGCCCTCAACTGCTTAACCTGTACCTCATCCACCAATCTCACCTAATTTCAGAGGCAAATCACCTGCTGCAGATGAATGGCTCTGTTGACTTGCTCTTACCCTCATGACTTCCTGCCTGCTGGAAAGTCCCTTCATTTTCCTTCCCTTTAATTCATGGTCCAATCGTAGTTCTCTATCAACTGCATGTGCACAATGGAGACTTGATTCCCTCAGAATTCCTTCTCCCCATTTTTGTAGTTCTTACCTTCTGAACTATACACAATAATAAACTGCTTCAGATTTGTGTTTAATAGTTCATGGGCATATGTTCTGTCTCTCAAGTGGAATATAAACTGCTTGAGGTCAGGGACCATGCTGTGGAATACTTCTTGGATTTTAGGATTGTAAGTAATTATAGTAATAAAATAGATACCTTAATGTATAACTAAATGTCTTGTGAGAATTTCCACATAAATCCATGAATCTGAAAACAATCTTTTGTTAGACCATGTGTCTTGTTTTTTATTTTAAGAATATGCTATTTTTATAGGCACTAAGGGAATGCAGTGTGGTGATAATAATGACCAACATTTGTCGTGTTTTTACTGTGTGTTGGGTACTTTCCTCAGTGCTATGCTGTGCAGTAACTGCCTTAATCCTCCTGACAACACACAGAGACTGGTGCTATTATAATCCCCATTATATAGCCAAAGAAACTAAGACACAAAGAAGTGAAGTCATTGGCAAGGTTGGAAAGCCAGACTTGAGGGAGCTGGACCTGCTGCCCACCGGCATAACCACAGCACACACTGCGACTCATTCATACAAGAAATGCATGAAGTGTAGGCTGTGTTGAGAAATAAATAGCAGAAATGTAATTAGAGGCCAGAGGAAAAGGTTGTGAAGACCACGTCAGGATTTATGCCTGCGAGATGGTGAGCTGGAACACGTCCTCCGCATAATGAAGGTGTTATATTCTAACAAACGCAGGAGAAAGAAGAGTTCATTATCTGTAGGATCTATTTTTAGATCCCTTTTCTTATGTCATTATAAAGAAAATATAAAGTCTCCAATTTGATTACTCTGTATATGATAGTTCTGATCTTACTTTTTTTTTTTAGATGATCTATCTAAGCTCTATTTTGCTGAGTTTTTCCATTAAAAATCTCCTTTTCAAACCCAGCAAATGTTTAACCTTGTCTACTGTAATAGTTGGAAATTTTCCCTTGGGGGTCATAAGCTCTTTAAACATTTTTAGGTTGCCAGATTTCTTCTTTGGCTCTCCAGGAAGCCAATTTTGTTCCTAAGAGTAATCCAGCTCTGTCTTTTGCACACTCACTGCATCACAATAAAAAGCTGCCTAATTACCACCTTTGGGGGATCCCAGAGGTGTGAGTATTTGTCTCCAGTCTATTGCTGTGGACTAAAAACTCTCCTCAGATAAGAGATAAACCTCTTCTTTATTTAAACCTCCAGGTCTGGTACAGGAGTTTACTCCATTCAAATTGTTTCCAGTCTTGTAAAAGAAGTGATCAAATGAGACACTGAAACTCACCTCGAGATAATTTCTAAAGGGAGTAGTTAAGGGAATGTTCCATCTGGGTGGTGCCCAGTTCAAAAGGGGATACTGAAAAGTCAAATCTTTTTATCATCTTGTGTCTTCACATCTGGTTTGAGAAGAGAGTTCAGAGGTAAATAGAGGAGGAAGTGTTACTTCTCCTGTGAAGACAGAAAGTCTAGTGTGCTCTAGTGGATATTTTCTTCTGACAATGGCTTCTTTAAGAAATTTGAGTCAAATAGCTAAACCTATGTTTTTGCTATGAACTATTTTTAATAGATAATATATTTATATTTATAAAATAAATGTATGCTTATTTGGGTTAACCCTAAAGTGAAACATCATATAAAACATGTATAATTTGTAAATACATTGGAATTCAACAGGAAAATAACATTATTAAATAATGTATGATTTTTTCCTTATTATCCATAGGGAAAATAACAGAATTGGCCACTTGTCAGCTATGCGCTTATCCTCTGAGATTCTTTTCTTTTAAAATAAAAGGTATTCAATTTTCTAATCACTATGACATAGGAAGTCCTGTGGAATGTTTCCAAGGGGAGCTTAGCGGAGGAACAGTGAAGGGGACGGGAGGCGGTGTGCACCATCTCATCTGTCAACAGTGGCAGTTCAGGAAAAAGGCCAGCTACCTACGTGATGGTGGCATTTAGAATTTTTGTGGTTTGAGCTCTCGGTCCAACTCTTGGATTTCTTTCTCAAGTGACCTCAGGCCTATTTGACTTACGTACTTCATTTTTGGAACAAACAGATGGATTTTTCCAGAACCACATGCTGTGTCCTTTTAGAACTGTGATCACTTTCAGCAGCCACTGAAATGTACAAATAGTCTCAAATGGCAGTGGCTCCTAACCTTAGCTGCATATTAGGATCACTCGGGGAACTTTAAAAAAATACTGATGCCCAGTTCCTCCCCACCAGATTAAATTTTAACTGGCCAGGGTGGGACCTAGACACCTGCCCATGTAAAGCTCCCCAGGGGATTCCTGTGTGCTCCAACTTAGAATCACTGCTCTAAAGACATGCTGAGAAGAAAGAGCTTCCCTTCCCTCACTGGCTGGCTGCTTGTGCACCTTTAGATATGGTAGCAACAGGGGTGTTATATAGGTGATAATAAGCTGCAAAATTACTGAATGGCTTCAATGAAAGGCATTGTTAAAGTAAAGAGGTTATAACAAGTGCTACTCTTATTATTTTGTTAGAAAACATTGCTAATACTAGATATCTGTGGATTACCAGCTCAGTTATGAAGCGCTTTCACACATACCACCTGTTTTGTCCTCATAGGCACCCTGTGAGGCAGAAAGGGAAGGTATGATTATGCAGATTTTTTATAAGTGAGGAAATGAAGGTCAGAAGGTTGAATGGGGCCAGGTGTGGTGGCTCATTTCTGTAATCCCAGCACTTTGGGAGGATCCCTTGAGCCCAGGAGTTCAAGACCAGTCTGGGCAACATAGCAAGACCCCTGTCTCTACAACAAATTTAAAAAATCAGGCAGGTGTGGTTTACGCTATGGGAGAGGCTGAGGTAGGAGGATCGCTTGGGCCCAGGAGTTCAAGGCTGCAGTGAGCTATTATCGCACCCCTGCACTCCAAGCTGGGTGACAGAGTACGACCCTGTCTCAAATGAAAAAATAAAAAAGTGAACATGTCCAAGGTCATATATCTTAATAGCTGGCAGCCTTGGGGTTAGATTCCAAGTTTTTTTTTTTGTTGCTATTGCCTTGCGACAAATTGGCACTATCATACATGAGAATCCCCAACAGTTCTAGTCAGTTGCTATGTGACCCACGGACAGTTGTTTAACCTCTGTGAACCTCAGTTTCCTCACCTACAAAATCGGTAATACTTGTATCTACTTCACAGGGCTGCTCTGAGCTCAAATAAGCTCAAAGAAGATAAAGCATTCTCACAAACTATAAAAATAGGTACATATATAAGCTGTGGCTATTATTATTAACTAGCGGGAGAAGGCAGTAGTTTGAGAGAGGTCAGGTTATTTATAATGCTGTTATCCTGCTCTTAGGGTTTTCAATTAAGCCCAAAACATGAGTTGTTACCTTACAATATCTTATTCTTTTTAATATAGTCTGCATCTGTTTTTGACCTAGTTTGTTTATTAATTCAACATCCAGGGCTGCAGAATTGACCTGAGCAGACCAGGCTTCCGAGTATCAAAAAAGTGCCTGAAGGGGAGACACTGAGTACCTTCTGGGTTCACATTCCCCTTCTCTACTGCATTCCTGGATTTTCTGCCTCACAGTGGCATCTGAAGCAGTGACTGTATGTGTCCTTAACCACCCTTTAAGTCCATAACATGCCATATTACCTCATTTTGGCTCCCTGGGACTATTTTGGAGGACCTGAATTAGTCATGTGGGGTACTTGATTAAAAAATATTTAACAGCCCTTTTCTTTTGCTCAACACTGGGCCTCTCTGTTTGAGAGCAGACCTGGGTTAACGGAGCAATATCTGAGGTTTCTCTCATAAGAGATGAAAATAGGGAATCAGTTAAGAAAAAAAAAAGAAAGAAATGGGTTTTTAAAATCTCACTTTCATCATTCAATCCACTGTCAGTGAGACATCTGATGGTACTTAGTTATAAATATAAAGAATCCTCATTTATAAGTACAGGTCATTTTATACCTTTTTTTTTTCATTTAGCACTGTCAAGTTCCACTATTTTTTTCATAATTCTCTCTACCACAGTGCCCTATGTATAATAGATTTTCAATAAATGTTGTCAGGAACTTCTTTTTCTATCTTTAATCTCTAAGACATTCATTCATTTGCTCATATAAGAAACATCTATTAGGTTTTGACTTTATGTCAGCCACTATGCTAGGGCTGGGGATATGAAACTGTAGAGACCTACTCCCCATTCTCAAAGAACTTGTCTGGTGGGAAAACAGAGAAGGGAACAGATGATTCAATTCAGAGTAAGTGCTGTGATGGTGGGGGCATAGGGTTCTACAGGGTACAGAGAAAGAAGACCAGGGTCAGGAATGGGTTCCAGAGGCAATGCCTGAGCTGATTCTTGAGGGACAATGAGGAGCTGGGGAGATGACAGGTACAGTAGGGGAAGGTGGGTGCAGGAAGGAGGAGGACATGTGCAGGCACAGAGGTCTGGGAGCATGAAGAGGCAGAAAACAAGGAAGAGCAAGCAGGCCAGGTCACCATATACTCTGCACTGCATCCTGCAAGCTGTGTTTGCTACACCTACTAGTAGTTCATGAACTAAATGTAAATAAAATAGGATAGAGAACACCAGAGCACAGGACAGTAACCAAGGCCCTCAGTCCGACAATCTGCAAGGAACTGAATGCTGGCAACCATCACGAGAGCCTGGAAGCAGATCCTTCCCATGTCAAGCCTTCAGAAGAGATCCCAGCCCTGGATGACACCTTGACTGCAGCCTCATGAGACACCCTGGAGCAGAGAACCCTGCTAAGCTGTAACTGAATTCCCACAGAAACTGTGTAATAAATATGTGTTGTTTTGAGCAAGTGTGTGGTAATTTGTTATGCAGCAATAGAAAACTAATATGCTGCCTAATTTATATTTGACTTCCTCTGCTTCCTGAGCTTCAGCCTCACATTCTTGCCTTGACAACCCTCATACAGTGACACCTACATCAAACCCAAATACACTTTCATACATTCCTACTCATGAGACCAGCAAAAATAGAAATGTCAGATAATTCCAAGATATGATGAAGTGGGAATTCTCTTACATTGCTGTTCTGAGCATACATGAATACAGTGACTTTAGGGAACACTGGTGAAATCTAGGAAAACTGAAGATGAAGGATCTTTGCTATCTATCATTCTACTTCTTGGATAAACTCTCCAAAACCTTTCACACATACATACAAGGAAGTATTCAACAATGTTTATTGTACAATCTTTAGTATTAGTGAAGGACAGAAATGGACTAAATAGTCAGCAACAGGAAATAGATGACTGGTAATATATGGTTATGGCAATTAAAAATGAGTGAACTAAATCTGTTAACATGTATAAATCTCAGAAACATATTGTTGAACAAAAAAAGGCAACCTCAAGAAGGCATAACATAACAACATTTATAGAAAGCTTGAAAATATGCAAAATATTTATTATATAATGTCTATAATATACAGATATGTAATAATAGTAAAAGAACATGAATCCAAAAATAACATCAAAATCAGGATGTGGTGAGTACCAGGGTTTCTTTTTTGTTATGCAACTCTCTATAATTTTTTTATGTGTTTTAAATTTAAAAAAACTCAAATGCTTTTCTGTCATGAAGGTGTAAATCCTGGCACAGATCAAGAAGGAAGCAACATATGTTTCTTCCAAATCTTATGTAATTGCCATACTTACTTTATTTCATCTTAACTTCACTTTCACACAGTAAGAATCGGTAACCAGTAATTTGGGAAAAAGGGATCGAGATGAGGTTGAATAAGTGCTGTCAGAATCCTTTATTGTCAGTGAGAATTTTCTGGACATGTGAAAATTGAGGTGAAACTTAAGAAAGGTGTGAGGCAGGCCAGCGAATATAAGGAGAGAATACCAGGGAGAATAGGATGATGAACAGTGTGCTTGAATTGTTAACCATTTAGGAACAATTCATGTAAGCCAACGTTTATGATTTTCTATCATTTATGCACATAAATCACAGACAACCTAAAATGCATGAGAAATAGGAAGGAAGAAAGGAAATGGAATTTTCCTCCAAAACTCATCTCTCTCAGTTGTCTATAGTGGAAGTAGAATAGTCTCAAGAAAAATAGGAAAAGAAAGGATTTCAGGCATGGGAGGGGCCCTGGAGAGGGTTTGCATCTCCTTAGAAGGGGAAACGGGATCCCAGCTGTACTGCTCCTTTTTCATTCATACTTGAAATGTTCTGTGGTTGGGGTTGCCTGGCACAACACTGTCTTCTATGAATAGAAAACCTGATCACAAGCTGCTTTTCCTCTGTGACATGTCACCTACATTGTAACATGCTTCAGTGGATAAATCAGAAGGTGACATGCTTTTCAATTCACTAGAAGATTCTCTGCATGTCACAAATGAAGTAACTCTTGCCAACATTTGCCTGAGTAATTCACTTTGAGTTATGTATTCTACTAAATTCAAGGTCCTAAAACAGTTAGGTGAAAAAAGTGTTGCTAATGTATTAGTATCTAGCAGAGTATCTGCAATGACTTACTGCAGTGCTCAATGAAAATACTATTCCTCCAGCTATCACAGATGACTATATATTCGTTCATTGAGTTATGTGCCCACAACACTCCAAGTGTTACAAATCCACTTAACAGCCTCAAGTCCTGGGTTTTCTGTTCATATTTCTGAATTAGCATAAAGAAATGCAAAATCATAAGCAAGGAGAATCCTCATAGATTGCTGCCAAGAGGTTTTGTGTTTATCTTGGCATACATAAGAAATATTTTGAGTTCCTAAAATGTGGAGCAGCTCTTTTTATTAAGAATATGTGATTAACAATAAGCCAATTAAACCACTTAAAAAAAGTAAATTACCCAGTCTCGGGTAGGACTTTATAGCAATGTGAGGATGGACTAATACAGAAAATTGGTACCAAAGAAGTGTGACATTGCAATAAAGATACCTGAAAATTTAAAAAAAAAAAAAGAATATGTGATTAAGTGAGTCTCACTTCTAATGGGAGACTGAGGCATAAGTATAGTAAGTTCATGAATAAAATAGAGCAAAAGCCTCATTTTGACTGGATAAGGCAGAAACACAGGTATAAGATATTAGTATAAGGCTCTTAATTTTTTCCTTGTCTACTATCTCTTCACATTACATAGAAAAGGCATCATCAGGCCGGGTACAGTGGCTCATGCTTATAATCCCAGCACTTTGGGAGGCTGAGGCAGGCGGATCATAGGGTCAGGAGTTCAAGACCAGCCTGCCCAGTATGGTGAAACCGTGTTTCTATTAAGGAATACAAAAATTAGCAGGGCGTGGTGGTGCACGCCTGTAGTCACAGCTACTTGGGAGGCTGAGGCGCTTGAACCTGGGAGGCTGAAGGTGCAGTGAGCCAAGCTTGTGCTACTGCACTCCAGCCTGGGTGACAGAGTGAGATTCTGTTTAAAAAAAAAAAAAAAAGAAAGAAAAAAAAAGGCAACAACAGAAAGACAAAATTGACACCTTGAAAATCTACCTTTTAGCCAGGCATGGTAGCTCACGCCTGTAATCCCAGCACTTTGGGAGGCCAAGGTAGGCGGATTCCCTGAGGTCGGGAGTTTGAGACCAGCCTGACCAAAATGGTGAAACCCCGCCTTTACTAAAAATACAAAATTAGCTGGGCTTGGTGGCACAGGCCTGTAATCCCAGCTACTCTGGAGGCTGAGGCAGGACAATTGCGTTAACCCATGAAGCAGAGATTGCGGTGAGCCGAGATCCCACCATTGCACTCTAGCCTGGGCAACAAGAGTGAAACTCTGCTAAAAAAAAAAAAAAATATATACCTTTTAAATCCTTCTCTTCCACTCAATCAAGTTGCATTTCACTGTATGAGGTCTCTGGTACCAGTTCCTGGCTTTCTTCATCATTAACTTTCTGCTTCCTTTCACTTGCTAATAAGGAGTAAAACTGTAGCAAGTAAAGAAGCTGAGTTTCTGCATGTCTGAGGGAGGTCAGGTTCCATATGAAGCCTGGGGTTCAGGCTAAACTCTCAGACAAGGGCAGGCTCACCTCTAGTGATCCCTATATTCCAGGCCCGGGGTCCAACAGTGACAACTGCTGTAATGGAACAGGGTCTTTGCTTTTCATGGACCTGAAATCCAGAGTACCCCTACATGTTAGGACTGATGGCATCTGGCTATTTAAAAACTCTCAATCCTCTAAAGCAGTGTTTCCTAAACCCTTTTGAGGGACACTTATGGCAGGAAGTACATTTTACTTCGCAATTCATATCAGTCAGGGTCCAGTCAGGAAAAAAGAAACTAGGTATTTCAAGAGCGAGAATTTAGCACAGGGAATTGATTAGTCAGATATTCAAGGACTGAAAAATTAAAAAAGGAACACCGGAGTAACACATAGGTTATACCTGCGAGAAGCAGCTCCTGCCTGTAGGACTGGAGATCCAAGGCAGGAGAGGTTGGGGTTTGGAGGGAAGTCCTGGTGAAGCTGCAGCACAGGCTTCTGAAGAGGGACACTGCCTGGCCGCTGCTGCAGGTCATGCTCTGGGGTGGAGGGAGAAGAGAAGAGATGAGGCTGGTTCAGAGATACAACAAGAAGCTGGAGACAGTAAAACTGCCACCAGGCTAAAAGGCTGTTGCAGGAGTGATGCTGACAAGCATACCAGGCCATCAGGAAGGGGCAAATTGCTTCCCTTTCCTCCAGCCTTGTGCTCTTCCTCTGGTCCTGCTGTGCTGCCCCTGCCTCTCCACCCAGATGACAAAGGAGAAACGTTTGCACAATTCCAGCCCCACCAACACAGAGGACAGGGGGTAGGTTTAAAGCTGAAAGATGACAGCTCAGTAACTGCCATATGATCCTTGACCCTCACCATGCACATCCCCTCTGGATTTCATTTTCTATCACATTCTATTGTATTCTGCTTTAGCCTACACTACCTTACCTTATCACATTGTCAATATTACAAAGCTGGAAGAGACCCATCACATTGACTTCATGACCTACTAATAGGCTGTGACTCACAGTGAGGAAAATTCTGTTCTAGACCTTCAAGGGTAAGAGGGCCTGAATGTTGGAATTCAGTGCTACTTACATACTGAATTCCTTCCTCAGCAACAGTGACTTAAGGAATTACTTCCCAAGGTACTCCTCCACTGCATATGTATGGGGGCCCACAGTTCTATAGGCTTCAGGGAAATTTTTACCAAGAGGCTGCAAATGTCCTGTATAGCACTAGAAGAGGAAGAGCTACCAGATAAAGGAGGTTTTGCAAAGGGGAAAAGTTAAAAGAACCACCAGTCAAAAACATTTATTGTGCCCTTATTATATACAGGGTACTATGAAGGTGTTTTTGAGAATACCCAAAAATGCACGTTGGAGGAGCTTGAAATATACTGAGAAAAGACAAAAAGCCAATGAGTAACGATAGATGAGCAGCCACTCAGTATGGTAAGCTGTTGAGGGAGTGAGACTGGCAGGAAATATTCTGAGTACAGAGCAGGGTGATATGACTGAGCACGAATGATCTGGAAAGGTTTCAAGTGAAGGTTAGTTTTCAAAATACATAGAACTTAGATGGGATAAGGGGCTGTCAACTCAGGCGTAGAGAACAGAAGTAACAGAACAAATTAAGGAAGGAAGAGGAGGTCTGCTTGTGCAGTACTGGAACTTGCGGATCAGAACTAGCAAGAGAAGTCGGAGCGTCAACCTTGGCTGAGGTGGAAGCTTGTAAATGGAGAAGGTGTAGTGACTGGACCTTGGCAACGATCCCCACATTTAAGGAGTAGATAAAAGAGCTGGTGAATAACATAATGAAGTCTGGTTGGAAAGCTCTAAAGAGATCCAAGGTCATGGACCATCAAGGAGGGTGGTGAGCAAAGTCAATTGCTAGCGATCCCAAGAACACCCATAACTGAGAAAGACGTCAACTGTGAGCCAGATATGCTGTAAATTAGGGTGGTGCCTCTTGACCACGCTGCCTGTGGGGATTAATGTGCTGCTTTCAGCTCCACCTTTTGGATTTGCATAGAATGTTTATCACTTGAAAAGGTCCAAAGTAACTATGATTTACCGTCAGTCCTTATTCTTCCTACCTGTCCACAGCCACGTGAGCCACTGTGCTTCAGTGGCTTGTGGTCCTCCCTCCTCCAACTCACTGCAAAGCAGCTGTTTGTGCTGCGTCATCCATTCTCAAGAAGCCTGTCCTGTTGAGCTGATTTTCTGGGATCCTGGCTTCACAAAACAAGGAGCGTTATGCATTGGGACCTTGCCCTTGGAGACTTCGTCATGGCTGTAGGCTGCACTACAACCCTGGCCAGCTGCCTTGCAAAGAAAGACAAGCAACAGGTCACAAGGGAAACCAGGTGAGGGAGAGATGGATCCAGTGAACCTATCATCGCTACTACGAACATGTGCTCAGCCGGTAGCAAATCAGTATCATCTTCACCAGCAGTAAAGGAGAATTTATTGACATGCTCATTACATATCCAGAGTTGTGATCAAATTGCTGCAGGTGACAGGTCCTATAAGGATGTCCTGTGGCTTAATACTCAGACTTTGTTCTGGACTTTCATCTCTTAAGTGTTGTTGTGTTTTCTGTACAAGCTATGGTTACTTTGGTTTCTTTTCTTCCTCTTAGACAGCAGATTCCAGGTATGATCACATAGTTTCCTCATTGATACTAAATAGAGGAAACCATTATTATCGATCTAAGAAAATGGGTTTCATAAGTGAACCCACTGTGAAGAAGTCTGGACAGGGGTGTTAGTCCATTTTCATGCTGCTAATAAAGACATATCCAAGACAGGGTAATTTATAAAGGAAAGAGGTTTAATGGACTGAGTTCCACATGGCTAGGGAGGCCTCATAATCATGGTAGAAGATGAGGAAGAGCAAAGGGACGTCTTACACAGTGGCAGGCAAAAGAGCTTGTGTAGGGGAACTCCCATTTATTAAACCATCAGATCTTGAGACTCATTCACTACCATGAGAACAGTGTGGGGGAAACTATCCTCATGATTCAATTACCTCCAGCAGGCCCTGACCTTGACACATGGGGATTATTATAATACAAGGTGAAAGGTGGGTGGGGACACAGCCAAACCATATCAACAGGTCACATACATAAACTGCTTAATATTTATTGAGCAGCTACACTGTGGACTGAATTAAATAGAATATGAGGATACCTATGTGAAATATTTTACTAGCTGGGACCAGAGTTCCTCTTAGTTACTTTGTGTAGGAAAATACTTTGGTAAACAGTTTAGGAATGGTAGATAACTATGAAGGCACAGATTAGGAGATGGAGATAAAAATATTCTATAAAGAGAGAAGAGAGGAGGGGGGAGATGGGACCAGAGAGATGGTACAATAGTGGGAGATTACAGGTTATGATGAAGAAATGGGAGTAAGTGGATAAAAATACCACTGGTGGAACTGGAGGCCTTTTAAAAGCAGGGATTTCTAATTTTAGGTTTTTTTTGCATCCTTAATTTAAAACCACTCATCTGCTCCAAACCTTCCAGAGTTGGCTATAGAAACAGCCAAATAAAAGGGGCTAATTTCGACATTATGTGTCAGCGGCAGTAGACAGAAAAGGGTTGCAAGAGGTGATATGTGGAGAAGTCTTAGGTGTTCAGAAAAGTAAGAACGGAGAGCCAGAAGTGCAGTCGTTGAGAGGACATTGGCCTTGGCGAACAACAAAAGGTGGATAAGGGACTGAGTCAATTTCAAGAAAATCTCTGCAGTAGGATGACTCAGCTGCATTACAGGCATAGCGACTTGTTATTTTCTACCATAATTTTTCAGGTGACATTCATTACTAGAAAATGACAAGGTCAGTAATTCAATTCCCTTCCTCTTTTTTTCTATTAATCTCTGGGCCTCAGTTTTTTCATCTATAAAATCTAGAGATTGGGCCTAGAACATCTCTGTGGTTTCTGTTAGAGTCCATAGTTCTAATAACAATAACAACAACACATTTTTATGTTCCTTTTTGAGGTAAATCTATATGCAGTGAAATGTACAAATCTTAAATATCCCATTCCAAGAGTTTTGACAAATGCACATACTTCTGTAACCGAAACGCTTAGCTATAGAACTTTTTTATCACTACAAAAAATAATCTCAAATCCCTCCCTGACGGCCAGCCAACCACTATTCTGACTTTTATCACTATCGATTAAATAATTAATATTTAATAGCTATTGTTAAATGCTAGGTTTATTTCTTACAAGAGCTGCAAGATGGTAATCTCCCATTTTGCAGACCAAAACGTCAAGAGGTGAGAAGGGCACCCCTGGTCATCAGCTACCATGTTATAGGGGCAGGACGTGAACTAAGAATTAGTTTTAGAAGCCCAAGTTCTTAACCTTTTTATCTTGGAATCCACAAACTATTGCCCAAGAAACAGCATAAATCCAAATTCAGTCGAAAGCAATGCCATTTGCAAGTTCCAAAACATCCTGAATAATCCTAAAAACCATATGCATTCCATCTTATTGAAGGGCTCCTTTCTATCCCACTCTCCAGAGAATGGAGGAAGGGGGTGCGAACGACTTCAATTCGATTTGATAGGAGATTAACACAGAGGTGGCGTAGGTTCCACACATCCCATCCGGGCAGACCCAGCGGCGGACGCCAAGGGCCCCGGGTGCCCACTCCGAAAGCAGCAGGCACGAAGGCGCCCCGCCACGGGGCCTGGACGCAGTCGAGGCGGGCTCATCAAGCACTACTGGAGCTCAGTCAGCCACGCGTCCTCCTCAATGTCACTGTCTCCCTACTCTCCCACCCTGTGCTGCCGCACCTCCCTTCCCCGGAAACCGAGGAGGGCGTTCCAAGCTCCGCCCCAGAGCGGACTCACGAGCCCCGCGCTCCATCCCGCGCTGCCCCCACCGCGTGACCGCGGCTGCCATGGCAACCCTACGCCGCCGCCGCCGCAGCCTCTTCACGCACGTCGCGAACTAACGGACTCGGCGGTGGCGGCGTGTGCCCCACCCCCACCCCATCTGGACCGCATCGCGGACTGTGCCCCGACCTGCGCCTCCTAGGTAATGAATCCGAGGGACAGGGGCGAGAGCGGGACAGCAGGTTGTGGGAGGGCTGTAGCCTGTAGCCCCTCCCGACCTCCCACCACCGGAGACGCCTGGGCAGTGCGTGGTGGGATTACTTGGGCGCTGGCCCCAGTGCGGGGACTGGGCGGAGCGCTAGGCTCGCGGGGCATCATGGGGATTGTAGTTCAGTGGCTCCTCGGGCTCGCGGCCTTGGTGGGGTAGCTCAGACTGGCAAACTACAAAGCCCGGCGGCCCCGATCGCTGGGAAAGACCGATAAACTTTGAGCGGACCCGGACAGAAAAAAAATCTTTCTTTGTCTTGAGGGGGCTGTTGGGTGGTCGCAGAACTGGGTCCTGTGCGTTGGGAAAGGGAAGTGGAGGTGAGCCTGGGGCTTCCCGCCCGGTTGCTGGGCCCGCCCCGGCTGCAGCGCTCAGCCCCACCTGGTCTGGGCCACCGCCCTGCACAGTCTGAGGGATGAGCAGCCGCCCAAGCTGCGGGGCCTCGGGCCTTCGGCACCTCTGACACTCGCAGGTTGCTGCTTCTCCGTGCAGAACCGTATGTAAGTCACACGTTGGATGTGAGACCCGAGAAACCGTGTTTTAACAGTCTTTTCTCCTTTCCCGGATACGTTTATTTCTAGATTAGTCATGTTTGTTTTAAAGTAGCTCAGAGGTGATTGCATATTAAACCCATCAATCGGTAATTACTCAAAGGGCAGTAATGTTTCAAGGTTAAGTGTGGAAATAGATAAAAAGATGTCATTGCGATTTTATGGTGGTATCTGGCATTTTTAACGTTTTGCATTTTTGCATTTTATTTCTTGAGGTTCAAGGTTGTGAAATGAGTGCTCTACCCCACCCCCACTTGCCATCCTGACAGTGCATACACATATTTTGATTAGTTCAATTTTAAATTACTAGTAATTTTTAAAAACATACTTTTTTTTAGCTTTAGGCAGCAATAATTAATTTCTTTGATTATTTCAGTGTTATTCAGAATTTCTCAGAGCATGTTTTCAGTAGGAAAAATACCATGTTTTTAAATTAATTAATTAATTATGCTTAGGAGTACACCTGAGTCCTTAGGGTTGATCCAAGAATTGGTGGTAAAGGGAGGTGACATAGATTTAGGAAACCTTCCTTGGCGACCCTTTAAATTTTTCAAAAGGTAGATAACCATTCTAGAAATTTGCTGCTTTATAAAGTGAGTTGGAGAGTTGTTGATATTATTGTGAGTTTGTGTGTGTTTAGAAACAAAAAGACACAAATCCCATAAAATTATTTCTCTCTTAATTAAAATGAAGCTGACCTGTGTAAATTTTACTTGAGGTAGCAATTTTGTATAAGGAGGAGATGGAAAGTAGAGTTAGTAAGACAGGTAGAAAGCAAAATTGAGACCTTATGTGATACAGTATAAGGATTGAAGTATTTTATTCATTCAGAATTTGTTAAGAACGTATGTGCCAGGCATTATGCCAGATGGTGAGAATAAAGAGATGAAAAAAGATAGTATCCTGCATGGGCAAACAGTCATGTCATCACAATAGTGTGGTAGAGATATGTTCAAATTGCTATCAGAGCCCAGAGTGGAAATAATCACGTAACAGTAACATTTATTGAATATGTAAGTTGCTGTGCAGAGTATTTTGCATACAGCTCCTTAGTTAATCCTCAAAACAGTTGGTGAAGCAGTTACTGATTTTTAGAGATGAGGAAACAGGCTTTAGAGGCCTTGTACAAAATCATAGTTGGTAAAGGGTGAACCTGGGATTTCAGCTCAAGGGGGTCTGGTCATGAGCTCAAGCACTGATCATTCTCTTTGTCAATTAGTACAAAGATACTGACTCTGTCTAAAGAAGTCAGGGGAGGTCTCGAGTATGATTTGACTTTTAACTCGTGTTAAAATAGTTGAATAAGCTTTCGTTGGAGTGATGATGAGGAAAGTCAGTCTAGGACAAATGGATAGCACAAGATGAGCAAAGGATAGATTGAAGAATGAGTATTTTGTATTTGGGGAACCCTAGGTAGTTCTGAATGACTGGATCCCAGAATACTTGCAATTAGTGGTTGAGGCCAGATATTAAAGTACTTGGTACTGTGTTCAGAGTTTAGAATTCATTTTGACATGGGGCAGCCATTTAAGAATTTTAGCTAGTGTGGTGGTGTCATCAGGTTTGTGTTTTAGAAAGATAACTCCAGCTCCAGTGTAGAGAATGGCCCTGGGAGGGAAAAGATTAGAGTGGTAGTAGAAAAGCCAGTTGTATAATAGAAAAAAAAAAGTCCAGTAGAGAAATGAAGAGAGTCTGAATTAAGCAGTTGGAGTCACAGAGAGACGTGGATTCAAGGAATGTTTAAGTGATAAAATTGATATGACTTGATAAGTGTTTGTGTGTTGGGAGTTAGAGAGATTTGGAACTCTAAGATGATTGATTCCTCAGTTTCTGGCTAGCACGACTGAGGTAATAGTGAACCCATTGATTGAGATGAGGAGGAACTGGTTTTTGTTGGGGTGAAAGATAAAGGTATTAGTTCAGTTTTGAGTATTTGTTTGAGGTTCCTGTGGGATATTCAGGTGGGGATTCATTTGAGTCTGGAGTTCAGAGAGAGCAGGCTGGAGTTAGAAGTTTGCATATAGATAAGTAGTTAAAGCTACAAGGGAGAATGGACCAGCTCACGCTGGAGTAATGAGTAGAAAAGAAAAAGGAAGAGGTTTGGATATGGAATTCTTATTTAAGAGGTGTGTAGGCTGGGTGGAATGGCTCACGCCTGTAATCCCAGCACTTTGGGAGGTGGGTGGATCACGAGGTCAAGAGATCGAGACCATCCTGGCCAGCATGGTGAAACCCTGTCTCTACTAAAAATACAAAAATTAGCTGGGCATGGTGGTACACACCTGTAGTCCTAGCTATTCACCTGAACCCTGGAGGTGGAGGTTGAATTGCTTGAACCCAGGAGGTGGAGGTTGTAGTGAGCCAGAATGGCGCCACTGCACTCCAGCCTGATGACAGAGCGGGACTCTGTCTCAAGAGAAAAAAAAGAAAAAGAGATGTGTGTATGTGTTTGGGGGAGGAGCCTACAAATGAGACTGTGGTTAGGAGGCGGAGAGAAAGAAGAACTGGGAGAGAGAGCGTAACAAACAAAGGAGTAGAAGGTAAGAAGCATGGCGTGGTCCAGAGTATCAGCTGCCTTGGAGAGGGCATGTTAAGATAAAGACTGAGGAGTGCTTGATGTATTTTGTGGCTGGAAATCATTTTAGAGCTTTGTAGAAATGAAGAGGAATCAGTGAGCACGTGCTACTTTTAAAAATACTAAAAATTTCCCATAATACATACACGAAAGAAGAGAAAATAAAATGAACTCCAGTGTAACTATCACCTAGCTTGAAAAATGCACACATAACTAATTTTGTTTCATCTGTAATTCCTACTTCTCCAGTGGGTTGCTTTGAAGCTACACTCAGATACAGCTTTTCATCTCTGGATATTTCAATATGTATTTTTAAAAGGTTGGGATTCTTTCAAAAATTAACTTTAGGCCGGATGCAGTGGCTCATACCTGTAATCCCAGCACTTTGGGAGGCTGAGGTGGCGAATCATGAGATCAGGAGATCAAAACCATCCTGGCCAACATAGTGAAACCCTGTCTATACTAAAATACAAAAAATTAGCCGAGTGTGGTGGTGCGCGCCTGTAATCCCAGCTACTTGGGAGGCTGAGGCAGGAGAATTGTTTGAACCCGAGAGGCAGAGGTTGCAGTGAGCCGAGATTGCGCTACTGCACTTCAGCCTGGGCACAGAGTGAGACTCCATCTCAAAAAAAAAAAAAAAATTAACTTTAATTTCATTATCCTACTTCATAGTACCTCCTTGATATAAAATTTCCATAAGGTGAGACAATCGCTTGAGTTCAGGATTTCAAGGCCGCAGTATTCCAGTGCATTCCAGCCTGGGTGACAGAGCAAGACCCTTCCTGTCTCAAAAAAGGAAATTTCCAGTTGTACATTTTTTTTTTTAAAGGAGCTTGACTATAAAGAGAAGAAAGAGATGGAACACTAACTAAAGTTTGTAGAGTTGATTTTTTTTTTTTGTGGGGGGTGGAAGATTGATAATAAGCTGTAAGGGAAAGAGCCACAGAGGTGATATTTGAAGATGTAGGTGATGAAGAGAGAGAGAAGGTAGCTGATACAGATCCCTGAAAATGTAGGAAGGGATGGGATGGAGCAGGGCAAAAGAGTTGTTCTTGAATTCATTTGTCACATTTAACAAGTATCAGTTAAGGGCTAACTGTATTCCTAGGCACTGAGAAACAAGAAAAGAGAATGGATATAGATATTTATAAGTTGGGTGGTGAAAAGATGAGAGTGTTCAAAGTTTGTGGTCTCTACTGCAAGAAAAAGATAGCCCCCACAACCCCCCAAAAAACCCTAAGTCTCTAAGAGGATAGGGATAATGCCAACTGATGAAAGAAGAGATTGGGGTTGCCAAAGAATGATGGAGATTTGGAATAGCCTCTGTGGAAAAGGAGTTGAGCTAGGACATGCAAGATTTTTAATTGAACTGTGACTAGAAGTCAGTTTTCAGTGACAGCAAAGCATGAGGTGGTATGATTTTTTTCTCCTTAAATTTTGATTGATTTATTAAGGGAGAATTTAAAATATTGAGGAAACCAATAGCCTAATGGGTTGCTGAAGAGAAGAGAATCCAGGCCAAGAAGTAATTATTGAATTAACTCCTCCGCCACTTTAGATTTATCAGTTTAATAATTGTCTATTTTGTGTAAATATAACAGTAAAACTAGAAAGGCCCTTACAGATTAATACTTTATACTTTATTGTCTCAACATTTAGAGTGATAATCTTTTATAGAGGACATTCGCCCAAGTGTCATTTACTGACTGAGATGTAGTGGAAGGAGTCAGACTTGTCTAAATTTTGTAACTACAGCTTATTTTCTGTGTGATCATAGGCAAGCCTCCAAATCTGTACCCTTATGTATATGGGGTGTTAATACTATCCGTCTTATTTGATTTCAGAAGTTAAAGCAGTTTAGTGGCGGTAAACCCTAAAGTGCTCAACAACTGAATGCATTTCTCCTTCTCCTGCTTCCTTGCTAACAGTGTGGCAGGACTGCCAGTTCTGTCTGAGAGAAAGGCCCTGTTCTGTGAATTTACTTGACCATATTAAGCAGGTGGATCAGGTAGTAGTTATTACAAAGTGATGATTCGAGCCTGAGGATGAATCTTTTTTTTTTTAAATGAAGCTTCCTTTAATGCTATAAAATGTTACTTTATAGGGTATTAATACTATTGTGTTTTGCCTCGTTTTCATCTTTAAAGAAACAAGTTCCACCAGATCATCTTGGATCCCAATAGTTCTAAAATTGTTCAATTCTGACAGTATTTCATGTCTGGACTGATTTATTATTTCACCGATATTTGAGCATCTTTTTGTAAATGAAAATATGTTTATATTTTAATGTGCTCAAGAGTATTTCATTTTATTTTTTTAGTGACAGGGTCGGACTCTGTCACCTAGGCTGGAACGCAGTCATAGCTCACTGCACCCTTGAACTCCTGGGCCCAAGCAGCCTTCTTGTCTCAGCCTCCCCAATAACTGGGATTCCAAGCGTGTGCCCACATCCGGCTCAACATTATTTTAAACATTTTTCTCCTCAGTGATAACTAGACTTTATATATGGTAGTCCTAGGGAAATTACGCCCTAGAATATCTGATAAAAGTGAGATACAGACATTGACCAGATAAATTCATGGCATAGATTGTGAAAGTAGTTTAAAAAAATGGAGTAGTTTATCAAGGTGGTTTAATCTTCACTGGATATCTTTAGATATGTTTCTTTTGCTGGGGGATGGTTTGATTGTGGTCCTAATTGAACGAATGGCAAAGGAGTAAATGACCTTTTAAGTCCCTTTGTAACTTTATTCTGCCATTAGTAATTGTAAAACTCCTATTAAGCAGCCTATTAAAAAGTGAACTTTGGTTTGAAATCTTTATTCTTTTTAATATTCTTTTGATATGAAGCTGTTTTTAGTAAACATTTTTTATAGTTTTTAATCATGTCTAAGTACCGTTTTGCATTTTGTAGAGAATTTAATGCTTAGTTGCTGACCCCCAATTGTATTGACTTTCCTGAGTATTATAGAACTCTTTAGAATGGTTATTTTATGGACACTTATCAAACATATGTGCCTCGCATTTCAGGTCAAATAGTGCATCAAATGATATACGATACGTGAATAAGATCTGGCCCCTCTCTCAAAGGAGGTTACATTTCAATCAGTGCTCAAACTAGTTTTGGTATACTTACTCTTGACTCTTCTGTTTTTTAAGGAAATTGTCTCCAAAAACAATGTATTTTATTTTGTATCTTCATAGCTTTTACGTGTTCGAGGGACAAACAATATAACTTCATTGTTCCTTTATTCTCATTTATTCCTGTGTCTCTGTGAGTGTCTTTATACGTCAGTATTCTTTTCTTTCTGATGTTTTCGCCTTGCCATTTTTCCTTGTTATTTTGCAGTGGGAAGAGAAATGAACGAGAGAGAGAATCAGTAGTGCCAGTTTTTTTTTTTTTTTCTGACTTCTTATGTGAGAATGTGGATGACTGTGGTATTTAACACATAATTTCTGGTTTTTTTTTTTTTCTTTTTTTGAGACGGAATCTTGGTTTTTTGCCAGGGAGGGGTGTAGTGGCGTGATATGGGCCCACTGCAATCTCTGCCTCCTGGTTCAAGTGATTTCCCTGCTTCAGCCTCCCAAGTAGCTGGGACAACAGGCACATGCCACCACACCAGGCTAATTTTTTGTATTTTAGTAGAGATGGGGTTTTACCATGTTGGCCAGGATGGTCTCAATCTCCTGACCTCTTGATTTACCCGCCTGGGCCTCCCAAAATGCTGGAATTACAGGTGTGAGCCACTGCACCTGGCCAATTCCTGGTATTTTTATACTAGTATTTTCTCTGCATTATTAGATATTATTTGAAGTCAAGAATTATATGTTGGTAAACTCCATGTGGCCTTTCATTGTTTTTTACATATACATAGGTTATTTGCTAAATGTAGTAGGTGCTACTAATTAGATTGGATGATGAATGGATAAATAAGTAAATATGATAATAAATTACTTGTTCAAAGCCTACTTGAGGCTGGGTGTGGCGACTCTTGCTTGTTATCCCAGCACTTTGTGGTGCGGGGCGGAACACCTGAGCCCAGGAGTTTGAGACAAGCCTGGGCAACATGGTGAGGCCTCATCTTTGTAAAAAATACAAAAATTAGCCAGACGTGGCTGCACACACCTATGGTCCCAGCTACTCAGGAGGCTGAGGTGGCAGGATTGGTTGAGCCCGGGAGGCCGAGGTTGCAGTGAGCCGAGATTGCACCACTGCACTCCAGCCTGGGCGACAGAGCCAGAGCGTGTCTCAAAAATAAATACTTCATAAAATAAAGTAATATGAAGCAGATGGTTTTGAAGGGTTTTATGTTGTTCAAAGCACTATGGTATTTAAAAACAAGTAATATTTAATTATATAGGCAACCAGAACAAAATATCTATTTCTGTTAATAAGCCTTTTATATTTATTTTTATATTAGCTGGGTAACTTTAAAGGAATTTGAGGCAATAAAGTGTAATGAGCTAGGAGAACAGGCTCTGAGTTCGACACATCTGGGTTCAAATCCAGGCTCTATGGCAAATTGTTTAAATTCTTTTTTTTTTTTTTGAGACGGAGTTTCGCTCTTGCTACCCAGGCTGGAGTGCAATGGCGCGATCTCGGCTCACCGCAACCTCCGTCTCCTGGGTTCAGGCAATTCTCCTGCCTCAGCCTCCTGAGTCGCTGGGATTACAGGCACACGCCACCATGCCCAGCTAATTTTTTGTATTTTTAGTAGAGACGGGGTTTCACCATGTTGACCAGGATGGTCTTGATCTCTTGACCTCGTGATCCACCCGCCTCGGCCTCCCAAAGTGCTGGGATTACAGGCTTGAGCCACCGCGCCCGGCAAATTGTTTAAATTCTTTAAAGCCTCAGTCACCTTCCCTGGTTTTTTTTTTTTTTTTTTTTGGAGACAGAATCGCACTCTGTCGCCCAGGCTGGAGTGCAGTGGCACAATCTTGGCTCACTGCAACCTCTGCCTCCCAGGTTCAAGCGATTCTTCTGCTTCAGCCTCCCAAGTAGCTGGGACTACAGGTACATGCCACCCCATCTGGCTAATTTTTGTATTTTTAGTAGACCTCCTCTGTTAATGGCGGATAACTGTTACAGTTGCGTTGTGTTATAAGGATTAGATGAGATAATGGCTAGAAAACCATTTTTATCTTATTACTTGGTGGGGAGTAAGCATTCAATAAATGTTGCTACTATTATTTTTGTGCTAAAAAGCGTATTTATGCACTTAAGATAAAGTTTATAGTTTAAGCTGCCATCTTGAGACATAGTAACAGATGATCCACATTTTCTGTCCTTTGTAATGTTTTAAAGTTGCCAGGAGAATTTAGAACATGAGCAGAAATGACCGTGATGGCTACTTCTGCGAAACATTTAAGCTCTTAGAACCCTATATTAATATCTAGATTCTTTTATGTTTATGAACAGTTTTTTTGTTTCTCAAATATTTGAGAAGTGATTTATATACATGTAAAAAAATAAACGAAAAGGCTTCCTTGCTACATACATTCTTCTGTAATGTCTGGGTTTATGATTAAGTGGTATTCTTTATTATTTATGGCAAACTCTAGCCCTTGAGAATATTACCCAACATAAAGAGATGGGAGGTATTGTGATTTTCAAAATTAACTATTTTGTTGATTAGCACTCACATAGTAGGTTCATTTACTGAGCTTGAAACATACTTGAAGATGCATTGATTTGAGAAGTCATGGTTATGTGTTTTCTTAATTGCTTTTATTTGTAGCAGCCATTGTATGACATAAACTGGACTTTGGTGATTTGGTGACTTTTTTTTTTTTTTTTTTTTCATTAAACATGTAAAGCCTGGACATACTGTTAAAATTCATTGTGGTACAAAATACTGAAAATAGAACTTGATTTGTTGTTTTGCTTATCACTGTTCTAACTAGTGTTATTAATAGTTCACTTTGCTTTAGTGCAGTTTACTTTGGAGTTTATAAATAGGTATCTACTTTCAGGAATTTACAACTATTAGGAGGAAAAGGAACAATATGAGAAAAATATGGCAGTGTCAGAATAAAAATAGTTTAAAGCAGAGACTAATTATTTTCTTTGCCTTGTATGTATTGTCAGTATAACTGAATTAGATTGACATTCACGTAAAATTAGTTTGAAAAAAATATTTTCTTCCCTATTTAAAAACCATTACTGTGGAGACAAAGAATAATAAATATTATGATTTTATTTGTAAAAGGAATTATGAGTGATGTCTCTGGTAGGATTGGGTTCTGGATACAAGCTAGCTTTTCATTTTTTCAGTTATATATCTTAGTCTTGGCATGAGATTAAAAATCCAGGTATCTTGGGAGAGAAAGTGTGTGTGTGTGTGTGTGTGTGTGTGTGTGTGTGTGTGTGTGGTGGGTGATGGTAGATTTAAAGGAGAGAACCGAATGGTTGGCGATGTAGCTGAGGGGATAGGTTGGAACCATGGCTTTATGTGTTACATTGAGATCTGAGTCATAAAACAGTTACAAAAATAGTTATCTGGGACCAGATAAAGCAGTATTCCTTCTTGATCTGAGCATGGACTTGGACTGAGCTCTTCTCAGTCTGAGCCTAGAATTCTTCTTGAAGATATTATCTGGAGCATTCTGTATATGGCAGCGTTGCTGGGTCAGTTCAGCAGGAAACATTGTAAGAAGAATTCTAAATTTATTTTTGAAAACATAATAAACTCAAAATAAGAGAAGTAAAAATATTCCTTACATTGATTCAGTGTTGTATGTGAGGAATATGTTAACATATGATCATATTTAATTTTTAAAATAACCTTATGATGATAAATATTATTTTCCCTATTTTGTAGACAGAACTGAGGCCTAGTGAAATTACGTGATTTGTCTGAGGTCACAGCTAAGAACTTATGGTGCTTGGATTCATACGCAGGTTTTTCTCTTTCTCTCTCTTTTTTTTTTTTTTTTTTTTTTTTTTTGAGCCAGAGTCTTGCTCTGTTGCCAGGGTGGAGTGTAGTGGCACCATGTTGGCACACTGCAATCTCTGTCTCCCGGGTTCAAGCGATTCCCCTGCCTCAGCCTCCCGAGTACTGAGACTATAGACGCATGCCACCACACCCGGCTAATTTTTTGTATTTTAGTAGAGACGGGGTTTCACCATGTTGGCCAGGATGGTCTCGATCTCCGGACCTCGTGATCTGCCTGCCGCAACCTCCCAAAGTGCTGGAATTACAGGCATGAGCCACTGCACCCAGCCTTCTGTCTGAAATTTTTATGTTGCCTTTATCAAACATAAACTCGAATGGTTTGGTATACGATTCTAGGTTGCCAACCCCTTACCCACTTACCCCTTGGAAGATATTTCACTGTCTCCAGGCTCCCAGTGTTCCTCTTGAAAAGTTAGCTGCCAATATAATTTTTTTCCCTTGTTTATAATTTGTCATTTCTTTTTATTTTAAATGTTCTTCAGTCTTACTACATTGTCTCTAGGTGTGAACTTTGATTTGTTTTAAAACTGAAAATTACTGTCTTTTGCCAATTTTGGAAAATGCTTGACAATTATATTTTTGAATTTTGCCTTTCTTTTTTCTCCTTCTGGAATTCATAATAGACACATATGATTGATTTTCTGTTTTGCATTTCTTAATCTTATTTACTTATTCTGTCTGCATATGCTGCATTCTGGTCAGCTTCTACAGCTCTGTCTTCTGGTTTATTGATTCTCCTTTCAACTGTGTCTAATCTTTTGCTTCCTCAGTCCACAGAGTGTTTTTCTGTTTCAGTGACTGTATATTTTAATGCCAGAAGTTCTTTTTGATTATTTTTCAAATAAGCTTATTTATTTTAAAATTTCTTGCCCTTTTATCTTTAAATGTACTTATTTTACAGAAGCTATCTAATATATTATCAAGTGCTTTAGATAAAGGCCTTAATTTAGCTCTATGTGGTATTAATTCTCCCTCATAGTGAATTGTTTTCTTTGTGTCTTGTAATTTTAGTTGTAAACTCAGTGGAAATAAAGTAAAGCCTGGGTAAATGGCATGTCCTCTATTTTTGTGATTGTTTCTATGAAGTGCCCAATGGAGAACTGAAGAGTAAATAAACAATTTTAGTATGTATAATGGGATACTACTCAGCAATGAAAAGCATTACTGATACATGTAAGGGCATAGCTGACTCTCAAAAGCATTATTCTAGATGAAGGAAATCAGAGTACATACTCTTATGAGTCTATTTATTTTGCATTCTAGAAGTGACAAAACTGCAGGCATACTTCAGAGATCCTGGGGCCTTGTTCCAGACCATTTTGGTAAAGCAAGTATTGCAATAAAGCTAGTCACACAGCCGGGCGCGGTGGCTCAAGCCTGTAATCCCAGCACTTTGGGAGGCCGAGGCGGGTGGATCACAAGGTCAAGAGATCGAGACCATCCTGGTCAACATGGTGAAACCCCGTCTCTACTAAAAAACTACAAAAAATTAGCTGGGCATGGTGGCGCGTGCCTGTAATCCCAGCTACTGAGGAGGCTGAGGCAGGAGAATTGCCTGAACCCGGGAGGCGGAGGTTGCGGTGAGCCGAGATCGCGCCATTGCACTCCAGCCTGGGTAACAAGAGCGAAACTCCGTCCCTTCTAAAAAAAAAAAAAAAAAAAAGAAAAAAAGCTAGTCACACAAACTTTCTGGTTTCCCAGTGCATATAAAAGTTACATTTACACTATATTATAGTCAATTAAATGTACAATGGCATTACATTTAAAAAAATGTACATGCCTCAATTTAAAAAGACCGAAAAAATAATTTTAACTTTTATTTTAGATTAAGGGGGTACATCTGCAGGTTTGTCATATGGGTGTATTGCATGATACTGAGGTTTGGGATATGAATGATCCTATCACACAGAGAGTCAGTATACTAACCACAAGATAGTTTTTCATCCCTTGCGTACCCCCCTCCTGCCTCTGTTAGTTTCCAGTGTCTATTGTTGCCATCTCTATGTCTAGGAGTTCCCAATGTTTAGCTCCCACTTGTATGTAAGAATATGTGGTATTTGCTTTTCTGTTCCTGCATTAATTTACTACGGATAATGGCCCCCAGCTACATCCATGTTGCTGTACAGGACATGATTTTGTTCTTTTTTATGACAATATAGTATTCCATGGTATATATGTATCACATTTTCTTTATCCAATCCACTGTTGATGAGTACCTGGATTGATTCCATGGCTTTGCTCTTGTGAATAGTGCTGCAGTGAACATACGAGTACATGTGTCTTTTTGGTAGAATGTTTGGTTTTCTTTTGGGTACGTAACCAACCAGTAATGGGACTGCTGGGTCAAATGATGGCCCTGTTTTAAGTTCTTCAAGAAATCTCTGCTTTCCATACCAACAGTGTGTAAGTATTCCTTTTTTGCCGCAGCCTTGCCAGCATCTGTTATTAAAAAAGACTTTATTGCTCTGGGAGGCCGAGGCGGGTGGATCACAAGGTCAAGAGATTGAGACCATCCTGGTCAACATGGTGAAACCCTGTCTCTACTAAAAATACAAAAAAAAAAAAAAAATTAACTGGGCTTGGTGGTGCACGCCTGTAGTCCCAGCTACTCGGGAGGCTGAAGCAGGAGAATTGCTTGAACCCAGGAGGCGGAGGTTGCGATGAGCCAAGATCGCGCCATTGCACTCCAGCCTGGGCAACAAGAGCGAAACTCTGCCTCAAAAAAAAAAAAAAAAAAGACTGTATTGCTAAAAAATGCTAACAATTATCTGAGACTCAGACAGTCTTAACCTTTTTACTGGTGGGGGGTCTTAACTTGATGGCAGCTGACAGATCGGGATAGTGGTTGCTGAAGGTTGGGGTGTCTGTGGCAATTTCTTTTTCCTCCTCCTCCTTTCTTCTTCTTCCTCCTCCTCCTTTGTTTGTTCTTTTTCTTCTTCTCCTCCTTCTTCCTTCCTCCTCTTTTCTTTCCCTTTTTTTTTTTTTTTTTTTTTTTTGGAGAGACAGGGTCTTACTCTGTCACCCAGGCTGGAGGGCTGGAGTGTAGCAGTGTGATCATAACTTACCACAGCCTCAAATTCTTGGATTCAAGTGATCTTCCCACCCCAGCTTTTTGAGTGTCTAGGACCACAGGTGCATGTCACCACATGACTAATTAAAAAAAATTTTTTTTGTAGAATTGGCATCTTGTTATGTTGCCCAGGCTGTTCTTGAACTCCTGGCCCCAAGTGATACTCCTGCCTTGGCCTCCCAAAGCGTTGGGATTACAGGTGTGAGCCACTGTGACTGGCCCAGGGCAATTCTTAAAATAAGACAACAATAAAGTTTGGTAGATGTATTGACTCTTCCTTTTGTAAAAAATTACTCCACGGCATGTGATTATACTGTTTAACAGCATTACCCACAGTAGCAGTTCTTTCAAAATTGGAGTCAGTCCTTGCCAAACCCTGCTGCTGCTATATCAACTGAGATTATGTAGTAATCTAAATCCTTTATTGTTACTTCAACAGTGGTCACAAGTATCTTCACCAGGAGTAGATTCCAGCTTAAGAAACCACTTTCTTTGCTCATCCATAAGAAACAACTTCTTATCTATTCAAGTTTTTTTTTTTTTTAATTTTTATTTTTTTGTAGAGATGGGGTCTTGCTGTGTTGCTTGAACTCCTGGCTTAGTGATCCTCCTGCCTTAGCCTCCTGAAGTGTTGAGGTTATAGGCATGAGCCACTCTGCCCTACCCTGTTTATGTTTTATCATGAGACTGCAGCAATTCAGTCACATCTACAAGCTCCACTTCTAATTCTAGTTCTCTTGCTATTTCTACCACATCTGCAGTGACTTCCTCCACTAAAGTCTTGAAACCCTCAAAGTCATTCATGAGGGTTGGAATCAATTTCTGTAACACTCCTGTTAGTGTTAATGTTTTGACATCCTCCCATGAATCACAAATGTTCTTATTGGCATATAGAGTGGTGACTCTGTTTCAGAAAGTGTTCAATTTACTTTACCCAGTTTCATCAAAGGAGTTCACTATCTGTGGCACCTGTAGCTTTACAAAATGTATTTCTTAAATAATAAGATTTGAAAGTTGAAATAACTCATTTATCCATGGGCTGCAGAATGGATAAGCAGGCATGAAAACAGCATTTATTTCCTTGTGCGTCTCCGTCAGAGCTCTTTGGTGACCAGGTGTATTGTCAATGAGTAGCAATATTTTGAAAGAAATCTTTTTTCTGAACCATAGCTCTCAAAGTTGGGCTTAAAATATTCAATAAGCCGTACTGTAAACAGATGTGCTGTCATCTAGACTTTGCCGTTCCATTTATGGAGCACAGACAGAGTAGATTTAGCATAATTCTTAAGGGCCCTAGGACCTTCATTCTAGTAAAGGAGCATTGGCTTCAACTTCAAGCTGTCAGCTAAATCAGCCCCTAAGAAGAGAGCCAGCTGTCCTTTAAGGCTTTGAACCCAGGCCTTCACTCCTCCACTCTAGCTAGGAAAGTCCTAGATGTCATCTTTTTCCAATAGAAGGCTATTTTGTCTACACTGAAAATCTGTTGTTTAGTGTAGCCACCTTCATCAATGATCTTAGCTGATTCTAGAGAACTTGCTGCAGCTTCTGCATTAGGACTCGCTGCTTCACCTTGCCCTTTTGTTTTATGGAAAAGGCTTTTTTCCTTCAACCTTATAAACCAATCTGTGCTTGCTTCATACTTCTGCAGCACCCTCACCTCTCTCACCCTTCATAGAAATGAAGACAATTAGGGTCTTGTTCTGGATTAAGCTTTGGCTTAAGGGAATATGTGGCTGGTTTGATCTTCTGTTCAGACCACTCACACTTTCTCCTTATCAGCAATAAGGCTGTTTTGCTTTCTCAATATTCATATGTTCACTGGAGTAGCACTTTTAATTTCTTTCAAGAACTTTTTCTTTGAATTTACAGATTGGCTCTTTGGCCCGAGAGATCTGCCTTTTGGCCTGTCTTAGCTTTCAACATGCCTTGTTCACTAAGGTTAGCCGTTTCTAGCTTTTGATTTCAAGTGAGAGACATAGAACTATTCCCTTTCACTTGAACACTTGGAGGCTATTGTAGGGTTCTTCATTGGCCTAGTTTCAGTATTGTGTCTCCCGGAACAGGGAGGCCCGAAGAGAAGAGAGATAGGGCAACAACAGCCTACTGGTAGAGCAGTCAGAACACAATATTTATCAATTAAATCACCTTGCTATAGGGCATGGTTTGTGGTGCCCCAGTACAATTACAACGGTAACATCAGTGATCACTGATCACGCCATAAAAATGGAGAAGTTTGGAATAGTGTGAGAATTAACAAAATGTGACACAGAGACACAAAGTGAGCACATGCTGTTAGAAAAATGGTCGCGGCAGACTTGCTCGTGCATGGTTGCCAAAAATCTTCAAATTGTTAAAAAAAAAAAAGTGTTTGCCAAGTGCAGTAAAGTGAGGTGCAGTAAAGGGAGGTGGGCCTGTGTAGTGATAAGGGAACAGGAGAGTGCATGGTGATAGTTGGAGGTCAGATTCAAAGTGGCGAAAAGGAGCGTTCTGGGGTGATAGAAATGTTCTTTACCTCTATTGTGGTGGTAGTGGTGGTTATGCAGTTTATCACGTTTTCAAACCTCATCTACTTGTACACTTAAAATTAGTGAATTTAATTATATGAAAATTAAATCTCAATAAAGCTGATTTTTAAAAAAGCAGGCAAAACTCATCTGTGGTGTCAGAATTGTGATTAAAGTACCGACTGGGAGGGATGAAGGGTCCTTCTGGGGAGTTGGAAGTGTTCTGTATTTTGAAGTGGGGGTTGCCTGGGTGTATACAGGTGTATATGCACAGGGTAAAAGGTCATTGAGTTGCACACTTAAGACTTGTGCACTTTATATAAGTTATATACCTCGATACAAAAGGAAAAGGTTTTAAAGAAGGATTAGAATATAAAGTTGAGAAAATCGCCAAGAGAGTAGAGCAAAAGGACAGAGACATGGAAAATAGGAGAGAAAAACTAAGAAAATCAGAGGACCAGCCTCGGAAGTCCAATTCCTGGATAAAAGGCATTTCAGAACAGAAAAAAAGAAAATAGAAATTTTTAATGAAATAATTCAGAATATTTCCTAAAATTGAAAGACATTAATTTCTACATTGAAAGAACTGCAAATAGACCCATTTCAGAGCACATCATCAAAAATTTTAGAAAACACGTGTCAAAGAGAAGATCCTGCAAGTTTCCAGAAAAGGGGAAAAACAAGTGATATATAACGGATAAGCAATTTAAATGACTTCAATCTTCTTAACCTATTATTGAAACCTAAAAGGCATTTAGGAAATGCCATAAAAATTGTCAGGGAAAATTATTTGCAAACTAAGATTCAGTAGCCAGCCAAACTCTAATGAAGTATGAGGGGTAGAACAGAGATATTTATAGACATGCACAGTTGCAAAAATTTTATCTCCCATTTGTGGAAAATGTGTTCCATAAAGGTAAGGGAGTGAACCAAGAAAGAGAAAGACATGTGATACATAAAAAAAGGACAGCGTAGAAGAGGCAGAAGGGCTCCCCACGATGAAGGGAGGTACAAAGTTGAACAGCCTTGGAGGATAGAAAGGGATAGTGTCTTTCTCTGGAGCAAAGGTCAGGTTTGCTTACAGCGTTGGAACATACAGTATGTCCTTTTGGAACAAGGGGTGGGGAAGCATAAAGCTTAATAGATTCAGGTTCTCTAAGCTTAGGCCTCCTCTCTTGTAATTCAGACTGCTTCATTTGTAGATGTTACATGGCCCTTTTCAAATTGTCCCATGGGAACTGGGGCTTGGGAAACTGATGGGAAAAAAAATACCTTGGGTTAGGTTGTCTTCTGGAAGCATTGTAGTTTTAACTCTTGCATTTAGGTCAATAATCCATTTGAGTTAATTTTTTGTATGTGATGTAAGGGTTGAGATTCAGTTTTTGTTTTGAATATGGATAGCCAGTTTGTTTCAGTACCCTTTTGCTGGAAAAAGTTGTCCTTCCCTCATTGAATTGCTTTGGCACTTTGGTTGAAAATTAGTTGGCTTTGTATGTAGGAATCTATTTCTTGACTCTGATTTCTTTCACTGATCTTTGTGTCTTTCTTTATGTTAATTCCACACTGTCTTGATTACTGTAACTTTATAGTAAATTTAAAATTATGTAGTGTAAGTCCTCCTACTTTACTATTTTTCAAAACTTTTGTCTATTTTATGTTCTTTTATTTGCATGTAAATTTTAGAATCAGCTTGTCAATTTTTCCAAAAAAGGCTGCTAGGATTTTGATTGGGATTGCCTTGATTCTATGGATCACTTTTAAGACAGTTGACGTATTACCCGTATTGAGTATTTTTATTCATAAACACATGCACACATATCTATTAATTTAGGTCATCTTTAATTCTCTTAGTAGGTTTTAATAGTTCTCAGGTTACAGGTCTTGCACATATTTTGTTAAATTTATCCCTGAATATTTAATATTTTTGAATGATTTTACTGTTTTTAGTTTCCAGTTATTTCTTGTATGTGGAAATAAGATTGATTTTTGTATTCTGACTTGTATTCTGCAACCTTATACAACTTTCTTATTAGTTCTAGGGCTATTTGCAGAGTCCCTGGGATTTTCTCTACTGATGATCATGTTTTCTGTAAATAAAAGCAGCACCTTTTATTTTTGTATTGCCTTATTGCACTGATTAGAACCTCAGTTCTGATGTGGAATAGAAGGGTTAAGAGCAAATATTCTTATCTTGTTCTTGATCTTAGAGGGAGAGCACTTAGTCTTTCACAGTACATATGCTTTGCTAAGCATTCGTAACATGAATTATGTTGAATTTTGTCAAATGCATTTTCTGTATTGAGATGATTTATAATGTTTTGTTTTTATTCTCTTAAAATTATATTGATTGATTTTAAAACAAACCATCTTGAATTCTGGGGATAAATCTCACTGGGTCATAATACCGTATCCATTTTACATATTGCTGGATTTGATTAGCTAAAATTTAAAGATTTTTTTATATCTATGTTTGTGAGGGATATTGATAGGTAATTTTCTGATATTTGTCTGGTTTTGGTGTAAGGCTAACGCTGGCTTTAAAACATGAGTTGGATAGCCAAAAGAACTGTGGCAAAAAAGAAAAAAAAGAGTTGGAAATAATTCTACCTCTTCTGTATTCAGTTTCATTAATTGATATAGGACTATTCAGATTAAGTACTCTTATCTCTTCTTGGGCAAGCTTTATATGGGACCATCATAGAATTTGTCCACTTCCGTAAGCCCTCTTTTGTCTTTCAGTAGCTCCAAGGTTTGTAGTGATAGCCCTCCTTTATTTTTATTTTTATTTTGTGTGTGTGTGTGTGTGTGTGTGTGTGTGTGTGTGTGTGTGTGTGTGTTTTGAGGCAGAGTCTTGCTCTGTTGCCCAGGCTAGGGTGCCCTGGTGCGATCTTGGCTCACTGCAACTTCCACTTTCTGGGTTCAAGTGATTCTTCTGCCTCAGCCTCCCAAGTAGGTGGGGGTTACAGGTACTTACCACCATGCCTAACTATTTTTTGTATTTTTAGTAGACACAGGGCTTCACCATCTTGGCCAGGCTAATCTCGAACTCCTGACCTCATGATCAATCTGCCTCAGCCTCCCAAAGTACTGGGATTACAGGCATGAGCCACTGCACCTGGCTTTTTTTCCTCCCTTTCCTGGTCAATCATTCTAGAGGTTTATTCATTTTATTGATCTTTGTGAAGAACCTGCTTTTGGCTACATTGAAATTTTCTGTTGTTTTCTGTTTTCTATTTCATTGATTTCTTACCTTAACTTTCTTACATTGTTCTGCTTCTTTTGGTTTTAATTTGCTTCCCCTGTTAGATTTTTTCGATAGAGGCCGAAAGCAAGAGTCAGAGAACTATAGTCCAGGGGCTAGATCCAGCTTGCCACTTGTTCTTGAATGGGTCATAAATCAGGAATGATTTTTGCATTTTTATAAGGTTGAAGAAAAATCAAAAGAATGCTCTTTTGTGACATGTGGAAATTAAATGAAATTCAGATTTCATTGTCCACAAATAAGGTTTTATTGGAACACAACCACACTTATTGTTTACATATTGTCTCTGGCTACTTTTCTGCTGGATTGGCAAATTTGAGGGGTTGTGACAGAAACCACGCGGCATTCTCATAGCTTTTGCACTGCTGTTTCTGAACTGTAATCACTGTTTTAAGTGCCATTCATATCACTATATTGTGACATTTTACTTTATTATCAATGCATCCACATCATGTCAAAACAAGAAAAGATGAAAAAAATAGACTTGGAATGTTATACTTTTAAAGCACAGTGAACCATGGATTATTGAATTAGATGACAAGGCATTGTATTACACAGTGACACTATAGCTGTGTTAAACACAGTATTCACTGGTATTACCAAACCGTGCATTCATCATAATATTCCCAACTCACAGGAAAGTAATGGTCAGAAAAATGAGAAAACTTAAAAGCTAATATCTTATTCCGGTAGAATTTCTTCACAAAATTTGAAAATAAAATTAAGGCTGCACCCAGAGTAAACTTCCAAGTGGCTCATTTGTTAGCCAAGCAAGGAAGTCATTTACCAATAGTGGATTAACTAAATTGTGTTTGGTTACAGCAGACACACAATTGTGTCTGGAGAAGGTAAACTTAAAACTGTTAGGCTTTTGGCCAAAAGAGTTGCTCAGAGAATTGAGGATATCAATAATCAATTTAAAAACAAGGCAAATGATTTCAAGTGGTTTTCCTTGGCTTTTGATAAGTTGACAGATGTTACCAACACTGCTCAATTGTTTGTTTGGAAAGTTAAGGCTGAGTTTGAAGTTATTAAATAATTAATCTTAATGAATAGTGTGTATAAAATAATTACAGATAAGAATATTTCAAAAAGTTAAGAAAACACTGCGTACAACTTGAATAAGTGTAGTCTGCTAAGATGTCTTATAACTGATGGCGGTAAAGATTTCTGTAGAATAGAAAAAAACTCAGGTGTACAAATTCATAAAGCTGTGAAAGTATAAGATGTTTAAAGTCTATTGTTACTTACTTTATTTCTTAGCAGTTATTTTGCAGAGAATATCTGAATCTGTCATGTAATATTGAACCAGTAGTGTCAACATTTGCTCTTGTGGACTTAGCTGTTGTCAGTTCCAGGAATTTTTGTTAGAAATAGAGCCTGAATATTCTCACTTGCCCTGCTGTACAGCAGTTTGATGACTTAATAGTTGTAAGGTTTTATTGCAAACTTTTGAATTTAGAAGTGAGATTTGAATTTTTCTGAATGTGAGAAACTGCTGTCAATCACTTATTATTGAACGCTGAATGACTTTAGAAATCAATTTGTGTTGCAGACTCAATAGTATTTCTTAATGAATGCAACCTGAAATTACAAGGTAAAACAGTTGTTGTATCAAAATTAATACTGCAGTAAAGTTGTTTCAATGACAACTACTGTTCTTTGAATCACAAGGAATACCAAGTCATTTTATATAGCTTTCCATGCTGTCATAATAAAACAAAGAAGTAAGGTCTGTATTCCTACCCAGTATTGCAATAGGTATGTTTTCTGAGTTCAAACTACAGTTTCAGCAACATTTCTTAGAACTTGATGCAAGTGCAAAGGAAATTTCCATTTAACTGTACTGTTGAGGCACTTTTTACCTAACCTTTAATTGTAATTAATTTGCAATTAATTACATGCTAAAAGATAAATACTAAGAGAAGAGTAAATACTTTACAACTACTTTTACACAGTAACGAATTTCAATGTCCATTGGATCTATCCTATATCCACAGAATACAGGACAACCATGTAAAATCTCATCTTCAAATTTAGAACGTCAACACAAAACGATATGGTCTTATTATAATGAGTCGTTATGGGGAGAAATTTAAGCCAGCCACAGAAATTTGCATAAGTAACAAGGAATCAAAAGCTAATCACTTCTGAACAATGATTATGCTGAATTGAAATCATATACTTGTGGTTTACTATCAGTTTGCAGTAGCACCTAACTGGTACTTTTGAAAAAATACATTTTCAAACATGAAATTTGTTGTATTCAAGGTAAACATTAGAATGTATGAACATTTGTGATTGATTTTGGTGGTAGGGAACACCAACTTTGAATCCCAACTAAGTGAAATATTTTCTCCAAAATTCATTCTTCTTAGTCAACCTGTCTTACAAAAAGTTGTACTCTGTTATTGTTTCTATAATATTTTGAATTGTATCAATAAGTATTATGGACATTTTTTGTCTCATTATATAAGCAGCTATGTAATATCCTTCATTTGTTAACCCTCAAAGCCTAAAATATTTACTTGTATAGGACAAGTTTGCTAACTTCTCCTTTATATGAAGATATTTTTGTCTTTAATAGTTTTGTGTCTATACTTGTGAGCAGGATTAAGGTTTTGTTTCACAGTGACTTTAAAGGGAAATAATTTATGGAGCATCTTCGTTTCTACTGGATTTATTAATTGCATATTACTCATTATAATAAGACCATATTGTTTTGTGTTAATGTTCTAAATTTGAAGATGAGACTTTGCGTGGTTGTCCTGTATTCTGTGGATAGATCCACCGGACATTGAAATTTGTTACTGGGTAAAAGTAGTTGTATTGGTCCATTCTCATGCTGCTGTGAAGAAATAATGGAGACTAGGTAATTTATAAAGAAAGGAGGTTTAAGTGACTCATAGTTCTGCATGGTTGGGGAGGCCTCAGGAAACTTACAATTATGGCAGAAGGCACCTCTTCACAGGGCGCCAAGAGAGAGCATGAATGCCAACAGGGGAAATGCCGGATGCTTACAGAACCATCAGATTTCATGTGACTCACTCATTATCATGAGAACAGCATGGAGGAACCACTTCCATGATCCAGTCACCTCTACCTGCTCCTGCCCTTGACATGTGATTATTACAATTCAAGGTGAGATTTGGGTGGGGACACGGAGACAAACCATATCATTCTGCCCCTGGCCCTTCCCAAATCTCATGTCCTCAACATTAAAAAACATAATTATGCCTTTCCAGCAGTCCCCCAAAGTCTTAACTAATTCCAGCATTAACTCAAAAGTCCAAGTCCAAAGTCTCATCCGAGACAAGGCAAGTTCCTTCTACCTATGAGCCTATAAAATCAAAAGTATGTGGGTTACTTTCTACATATAATGGAAGTACAGGCACTGGGCAAATACACCTGTTCCCAATGGGAGAAATTGGCTAAAACAAAGGGGCTATACAACCCAAGTCTGAAGTCCGGTAGGGCAGTCATAAAGTCTTAAGTTTCCAAAATAATTTCCTTTGACTCGATGTCTGACATCCAGGTCACACTGATATAAGAGGTAGGTTTCCATGGCCTTGGGCAGCTCCACCCCTGTGGCTTTGCAGGGTACATCCCCACCTTCTGGCTGCTTTCACGGCTGGCCTTGAGTGCCTATGGCTTTTCCAGATGCATGGTGCAACCTGTCAGTGAATATACCATTCTGGGGTCTGGAAGATGTTGGCCTTCTTCTCACAGGACTTAGTGGGAGCTCCAACCACACATTTCCCTTCCCTACTTCCCCAGCAGAGGTTCTCCATGAGGATCCTGCCCCTGCAGCAGACTTTTGCCTGGACATCCAGGCATTTCCATGCATCCTCTGAAATATAGGTGGTGGTTCCCAAACCTCAATTCTCATCTTCTGTGCACCTGCAGGCCCAACACCATGTGGAGGCTGCCAAGGCTTTGGGCTTGGAACTTCTGAAGCCATAGCCTGAGCAGTACCTTGGCCCTTTTTAGCCATGGCTGGAGCGACTGGGTGCAGGACACCAAGTCCCAAGGCTGCATACAGCAGGGGGGCCCTGGACCCAGCCCAGGAAACCCATTTTTCTCTCCTAGGCCTCTGGGCTTGTGATGGAATGGGCTGCCAAACATCCCTGACATGTCCTAGAGGCATTTTCCCCATTGTCTTGGTGATGAGCTTTTGATTCTTTGTCACTTATGGAAATTCTGTGGCTGGCTTGAATTTCTTCCCAGAAAATGGATTTTTCTTTTCTATTTATTGTCAGGCTACACATTTTCCAAACCTTTGTGTGCTGCTTCCCTTTTAAATATAAATTCCAATTCTAAACTGTACCTCTGTGAATGCATAAAACAGTACTTTTAAGAGTACCCCCAAATCACCTCTTGAAGGCTTTGCTGCTTAGAAATTTCTTCTGCCAGATACCATAAATCATCTCTCTCAAGTTCAAAGTTCCACAGATCTCTAGAGCAGGGACAAAATGCTGCCAGTTTCTTTGCCAAAGCATAGCAAGGGTCATGTTTATTCAAGTTCCCAACAAGTTCCTCATCTTCATCTAAGACCACCTCAGCTTGTATTGTCCGTATCACTATTACCATTTTGGTCAAAGCCATTCAACAAGTCCCTAGAAAGTTCCAACTTTCCCACATTTTTCTATGTTCTTCTGAGCTCTCCAAACTGTTCCAACCTCTGCCTGTTACTCAGCTCCAAAGTCACTTACACATTTTCAGGTATCCTTCTAGCAGCACCCCACTCCTGGTACTAATCTGTATTAGTCCTTTCTCACACTGCTATAACGAAAAACCTGAGACTGTGTAATTTATAAAGAAAAGAGATTTAATTGAATCACAGTTCTGCATGGCTGGGGAGGCCTCAGGAAACTTACAATCATGGTGGAAGCACCTCTTCACAGGGCAACAGGAGAGAGAATGCATGCCAGCAGGGGGAATACCAGACACTTATAAAACCATCAGATCTTATGAGACTTACTCATTATCACAAGAACAGCATGGAGGAAACTGTCCCCATGATCCATTTACCACCACCTGTCCTGCCCTTGACACGTGGGAATTATTACAATTCAAGGTAAGATTTGGGTGGGGACACAGAGCCAAACCACATCAGTAGTGTACTATTTGCTGCAATGTGATTCTCAATTAATATAAGTCTGCCTTCAGGGAACCTATAAGGGGCAAATAACATGCAAAACACATAAAGAAACATTTATTTTCAAGAATGTGTTGCAGTCTACAGAAATGCCTAGAACTAGTTATGGTTAATTTCCAGGAAGAATTTTTGAGCCCCTGAAGAATAGATAAGAGATTGAGAGTCAGAGAGGAAAAGTCAGGCTCCCCAAACCAAAGTTTAATTCCCTGAGCAAGGCATAAAGAAGTATTTTGTTTTTCTCCTCTGTATGTATTCATTGGTTTACTGTTCCTGGAATTAAGAAGGTAATTTGGACTCCTTCTTGGGATACCATTCTCCTGTATCTCTGGACTTCCGATTCTTTTTCGTCTTGGGAGGAAAGTGTCTTTGCATAGAAGCCTTGGATGTTTCTAGGAGACCTTTGGAAAGCCTGGAAGAAAAGCCAGAATTACTGGACTGGAGCTTTGGTGGAAGCCAGATATTTAGAGGGTATTCTAACTAACATCTTACAGAAAGGAAAATAATGGTAGTTATTTGCATGGCCAGAGAGTTATAGAGAATGACAGGGTCTTAGAAGATTACAAGTTGGGGTTCATATAGTTTAATTTATAGGTGTTTGCTTAGATTTAAGTTTATGAGGCAATTACATGAGTATACATGGTATATGGACAACCATAGACTGTTCCTTTAAAATGTGTTAAGTATAACTTTTTTTCTTGGGCCAAGAAATTTTAGTGAGAACTAATTTTTATAGTTTCAACTGACTTCAGTGGAAAATGTAACATTCCTATATTTATGTGAGATATATATATATATATATATATATATATATGTATATATTTATTTATTTTTATGTTGGCAAGAATAAATTGAATAAAACAAAACAAGTTCATATATTATTGCAGTCTATGGTAATTATAAAGGAATAAGGAAAACTAGGGTCCAATTTTATGTACCTATAAGTAAATCAGTAGTTCAGAGCATGTAATGTCTCTTCCTATTATTTCCATGGGTGTTCTTTTATAATCTCCTTTATACTTCCAATTTGAAAATTTTGTTTAGTATTATAAGATGCATTCAGATAGCCTCAAAGAATGAAAGTTAACTCTCTTTTTTTTTGAGACGGAGTTTCACTCATGTTACCCAGGCTGGAGTGCAATGGCGAGATCTCGGCTCACCGCAACCTCTGCCTCCTGGGTTCAGGCAATTCTCCTGCCTCGGCCTCCTGAGTAGCTGGGATTACAGGCACGTGCCACCATGCCCAACTAATTTTTTGTAGTTTTAGTAGAGATGGGGTTTCACCGTGTTGACCAGGATGGTCTCGATCTCTTGACCTCGTGATCCACCCGCCTTGGCCTCCCAAAGTGCTGGGATTACAGGCTTGAGCCACCGCGCCTGGCGAAAGTTAACTCTTGACTTTCAAAGTAGTTCCATGCTGGGCATGCTGGCTCATGCCTGTAATCCCAGCACTTTGGGAGGCTGAGGTAGGTGGACTGCCCAAGGTCAGGAGTTCGAGACCAGGCTGGCCAACACGGTGAAACCCCTGTCTCTACTAAAAATACAAAAATTAGCTGGACATGATGGTACATCCCTGTAGTCCCAGCTACTCAAGAATCACTTGAACCTGGAAGGCAGAGGTTGCAGTGAGTCAGGGTCATGCCACTGCACCCCAGCCTGGGCAACAAAGTGAGACTGTCTCAAAAAAAAAGTAGTTTTAAACATTTTAAAGAATAATAAATGTTTTAAAGTCAGTGCTGAAAATTTTTAAAAGGTCATTATATTTTATGTTTAGGTCTCTGAAAGAAGATGAATTTGGCTGAGATTTGTGATAATGCAAAGAAAGGAAGAGAATATGCCCTTCTTGGAAATTACGACTCATCAATGGTGTATTACCAGGGGGTGATACAACAGATTCAGAGACATTGCCAGTCAATAAGAGATCCAGCTATCAAAGGCAAATGGCAACAGGTAAGATGATATTAAAGTATTAGATATGTTAGGAAAGTAGTACCCTATTATACTTGAGAGATTAGAGTTGGAAAATGAGTTTGAGATGGAAATATTTTCTATTTATCTGAATACTGAAATATATTTAAAATATATTTTTGAATAATTTTCTAGTATCTTACCTAATGTTTTGTTTTTGTGATCATATGTTCCATGAGGTATGGTTTGAAGATATTTAATTCTGATTGAATCTACTTTTACTTTTTTCTCTTTTTGTAATTAGTTACCTAATTGTGTGACTACAGACATTTGAAATAAAGTATTTCATTCATTCTTTTATTTTTTGGAGGCAGAGTCTTGCTCTGTTGCTCAGGTTGGAGTGCAGTGGCACCATCTCGGCTCACTGCAACTTCTGCCTCTTGGGTTCAAGTGATTCTCCTGCCTCAATCCCCTGAGTAGCTAGGATTACAGACATCTGCCACCACACCCCGCTAATTTTTTGTATTTTAGTAGAGATGGGGTTCCACCGTGTTGCCCAGGCTGGTCTCGAACTCCTGACCTTGTGATCTGCCCACCTCAGCCTCACAAAGTGCTAGGATTACATGCATGAGCCACCATGCCCAGCTATTCTTTCTTTTCTTTTCTTTTTTTTTTTTTTTTTTTAAGAGACAGGGTTTTGCTCTGTCACCCAGGCTAGAGTGCATTGGCGCCATTACAGTTCACTGTAGCCTCAAACTCCTGGGCTCAAGTGATCCTCCCACCACAGCTTCCTAAGTAGATAGGGCTACAGGTGCACACCACCTTGCCCAGCTAATTTTTAAGTTTTTTGTAAGGCCTTGCTCTTGCTGTGTTGCCCAGGGTGGTCGCAAACTCCTGGCCTCAAGTGGTCCACCTGCTTTGGCCTCTTAAAGCACTGGTATTACATGTGTGAGCCACTGTGCTGAACCTGAAATAAAGTATTCATCCTTGAGCTTTTCCCTTTTATTTTTACATGTTGTTTTGACCCATTTTACAAAACTCCTCTTCTGAAAGATTCCTTAAAAATGCAAATGAGTCAATAATCTAATAGAAAACATTACTGTATTTGCTGTCTTTTGACTATATAATTTGCTTATTTAATAAGAGTTTTAAAAAACTTGAATTTTAATTTCCCCACTTACTGTTCTTTAAATTTAATGTTTTAATTGATCAGTATGTTTAGCATAGTTCTTACTTTGCTGCCCCAGTTCCAAATTAATTGTAACTTTTAAAAAAGAATTTTTGCACATCATACTTATAAGCAACATATCTTCATTTAAGGAAATAAATCATCTGTCTATCTTCAGTGATGTTTAGTTAAACAAAATTGCCTTTTGTTTTTTATAAGGGCTTATTATTTAAGCTTGTATTTTTCACCTGTTATACTAAAATAACGTTAACAGCCTTTTTAGAAAACATTAAGTAAAAAATACAGAACATTTCAGGAGTGTGTGTGCATCCTGCACAGGGGACGTGCTGATCTCCTCTGTTATTCCAGTTTCAGTATATGTGCTGCCAATGCAAACACTCCCCACTTTTAAAATTAAAATCTTTTAAAAGTACAAAGTCAAGTGTTTCTTTGACGTTTCCATTTTATATACTAATGCCTTTCAAGTGTTTCATCTAATTTTTCCATTAGTCAGAAATTGATGTTTTCCTAAGTTTTGAGGGTAAATTTAGCTTATTTTCCTAATTAAATGTTACCAAATTATGTTCATTGAGAACTATATACTTACTCTAACTCAGGCTGAAAATTTTAGTTGTTTTCTTCTATGCTTCCCGTTAGCCACAGGCAGGGTGTTTCATTAATCTGTTATGGAAATATTTTTGATATGTTCCTAATTGTGTATGTTAAATAGTGACCATTTCTACTCAGATTTATTTCTACTATGCTTCTTTCCATTGGGTTCTGAAATTACATTTCTTTCAATATAGCATATCCCAGTAGAGTGTAATTGTATATATTAGCAATTGAATTTTACCTAGCTTTTTCTTTGGATCTGTAACTCTTTCATATGTTTCTTTTAATATATTATTCAATATAATGATAAGAGAAACTTTCTTACACTCTGCTTTACAGTAAAATGTGCTTTCTGGTTAAAAAAACAGAATTGTTAAAATGATTTTATAAATGTAATTTTCTTTTTTTGTTTTTGATATGGAGTCTTGCTCTGTTGCCCAAGCTGGAGTGCAGTAGTGTGATCATAGCTCACTATAGCTTCAAACTCCCAGGCTCAAGTGATTTTCCTGCCTCAGCCTCCTGAGTAGCTAGAACTACAGCCTCTTGCTGTTAATGCCTGGGCTAATATTTTTGTTTCCCCAGACTGGTCTTGAATGTAATTTTTAATATTTATCTGCTTGCTTTTGAAAATTAGTTTGGCCTCAAAGTTTGAAAACACAAGAATTTGCTCCTAATATGTGCTCAGTTAAGTTTTTTAAATACAGGAAAAATTTTGTCTTTGGTATAAAAATAAACTTTATTCAGAACTTGAAATAATTTAAATAAGGCCAAAATGATTCAGATTTCAGGTGAAGGAAAATTTAAATAAAAACTGGGGTGCGGTGGCTCATACCTGTAATCCCACCACTTTGGGAGGCCAAGACAGGCAGATCACAAGGTCTGGAGATCGAGACCATCCTGGCCAATATGGTGAAACTCTGTCTCTACCAAAAATATAAAAATTAGCTGGGCATAGTGGCATGTACCTATAATCTCAACTACTTGGGAGGCTGAGGCAGGAGAACAGCTTGAATCCAGGAGGCGGAGGTTGTAGTGGCCTGAGATTGTGCCACTACACCCCAGCCTGGCAATAGAGCGAGACTCTGTCTCAAAAGAATACAAAACAAACCTGGAAGTTTGTAATTCATAGTATTATACCACTCCTAACTTTCAGACACTCATGACAGGCATTTTATATTTAGTGATATTGGGAATAGGAAGTGGTGTTGAAAATTTTGGCTTACAATTTTTTCAAATCTATTTAGAAATATATTAAAAATATTTAGCACAGTATTTTAGATTTCTGGGAATGGTTAACTTGTCACCTACTTAGTTGCTTGTTTTCAATTGTATTAATGATCATCACATTCTTTTGTAGAAATGGAATTCCATTATGAAAGATATGTAACTACTTTCCTTATTAAAAGGTATAGAATTATGTTTTTTCAAACCAATTTCTGCCCTTCTTTCTGTATTACTTGAAATAGTTCTTTGTGTTTTTGAATGTTTTAATGATTCATTTTTCATACTTTGACCTTAAGAAAACATGCACTCTATAGCAATTTATTATTTACAATTTATGAAGTCTTTAAACAGTTTCTAGCATAAAGCCTATTTTTTTTAAGGTTCGGCAGGAATTATTGGAAGAATATGAACAAGTTAAAAGTATTGTCAGCACTTTAGAAAGTTTTAAAATCGACAAGCCTCCAGATTTCTCTGTGTCCTGTCAAGATGAACCATTTAGAGATCCTGCTGTGTGGCCACCCCCTGTTCCTGCAGAACACAGGTAAATAGGGCTTTATATTCTCTTTAGGTGCTTCTAGTTAATTGATGTTCACAATGAAGCTTGCTTTGAACAAAGTATGAAAAAACATTTTGGGGGACATGTAAATTCATTATCTGTTTTTAATATTCACATTTATTATAGGTTTACAGTTTTTTATCTGATAAAGTACAGAAGTAATTGACTTGTTACATATCTTGTGCTTTTAGAATGCTTTATGACTCTAATAACAATAGAAGTCTATTGCTGGTCCTAAAATTTATCAGTTAAGAGAGGTCTTTTAGGTTTCATAATGGCAGTATCAAAATTTGAATAGTTTTGCTTTTTTGCCTGAAGAGACTGTTAACAACTTCAAATGAAGTGGTGGAGAAATTGAATTTAGCTGGTTGGGCCTCCAGCCAATTTCCAGAGTTTTAGTGTAGGAGGAACCTTACCGATAATGTTTAAGTGGCTTACTGCTTAAAGGTCAGATTCCTCAGTGTGGCATCTCCCACCAGTTTTCTCTAATCCCAGCCTGTGCATCCTTTACGGTAAACCTCTCTCTTTTTGCCTTTGTCGTCTTGTCTGTGCAGTGTCTTCTTTCTTCAAGAAATATCCGTAATCCCCATCTCTTAGCAACTCATATTCATTCAAGTCTCAATTCAACTGACTATCCCCTCTGCAGTCTTTTTTGATTTGCTCAGACATAGTAGTTTGTGCATAGTGGTTATCATGTTGCATTTATTTGTCTCTTCACAAGATTTGCAATGACAAGGACCATGGTTTTATTTACTTAAAACAAAAATTAAGTAATAAACTTCCATTGTTAACACAGGGTTTGGCACGTAGTTGGCATTTAACTAACATTAAATGAGTTAACTCCATTAGTTTCACAAGTGAGGAAACCGAAACCTGGGAGATCCTAATCACGTTAAATCAGGATGTGAATTTAGGTCTTTCTGGCTTTCTGTCCACTTTATTGTGAAGTGGTACCATGGCCAGAGTATTGCACCATAAAAAATAAGTTTTCCTTTGGTCATTAGCTGTAATCATCTGTTGAAATTTTCTAAAAACATTTTAAGAACTATGAGAACTGGTTAATTTATTTCCTTGGATTTTTTTCCATTGAATTACAGATAATTTTGTGGTTTTTCAGTTGAAAATAGTAGATGAGGATTCTTTTTTAAGGTCTACAACAATGTATTAATGTATTTTTCCTCCGATATAACCACCTTCAGGTGTTTTATACTAAGGCAACCCATGTCCCTCAAAAGGCAGTGTTTTAAGAGTCATATCATTGTTACCCTGGAAGTTCCAAGATAAATATCTATACTGAAAGAATGGCATTGTAATCTACTAGAATTTGAAATTTTCCTGTATGTATGTATGTATAATGAAATACCTTGTTTTTTACTGAAAGTCATTAATTCTAAAATATACTTCTAGTTTAAAGCTAAGAGCTGACAATACCTTCAAATATAGGAATATATGCTAGAGCACCATGATGGATTTCAACCAGCATTGTCCACAGCTAATAACCAATATTGATGGCTCAAACTGAATAAAAATTTGTAGATGACATTTTCCCATTGATGACTGCTAATCTCCAAACATTACTAAAATAACACTAGTCTAGTTTTTTTTCTTCTCTTTTTTCTTTCTGAACTATTCATAACATAGATCTAACTTATTCTTGTACTTGTTTTTAAATCCTTTTTCTAAATGAAAGTGAAAGATGAATGGACCAGAATGTATTTCACTGATTCTCCTTTCTCTGTACTAAATTTAAAAAAAAGTTTTATTTGTTCATAGCCATTGTATGTGTTTGTGTTTTTTTTTTTTCTTTGTGTATCAGAAACCCTGAATAAAAGCAAATCTCAGATTGCATATTGTCTGGAAAAAAGATTTTCATTCCTATGTATATCATTAACAACAATAAGAAAATACTCTACAAGGTTCTACTAGAGAAGGAAGTATAATACATTGAGTAATAGCATGGGATTAATAGTTTAAAACTTTATGAATAAATTTTTATGTAAGCAAAAACAGTGGGTCCTTCATCAATTAACAGTGTAAAGCAAATGTTAATGAACTAACTCTTACGCTGCTTCATGGCACAGAATGTATGCAAGGGCTGATAAAATAAATATTCAGATTGCAAATTTAGACTTAAAGGTTATAGAAGGTTACAGTTGTATAATATTTTTCTTGTTTCATAAACTTTTTTTCTTCTCCAGGTCGTGTAAAACAAATATAATAAGATTTTTACCTCGTGATAGTGAATGGTAGATATAGTCATTGGATATCCTTGGTTTAATGAAAAGACATTTGACTTGAGTTGATGAGATTGTCATTTCTGCTTCTGAAATCTACTTGCTTTGTGACCTTGAGCAAGCGATTTAACCTCTCTAAACATTAGTCTCACTATCTGTAAAATGGGGATCTCTACTTCATGGAATTGAATAAAAAAAATTAAGACAGTAACTGGCATGTTATAAATAATTAAAATTAATGGTCATCTCTGAAATAAAGGAATACAACATTCTTTTAGAGAAATATCAAGAATAACAATTAAAAATGATAGCCTCAGTCATAAAACACAAGTCGTTTTTTTCCCCTTGCAGATTCTACTAATTCTTTAGTTTCCTGAAACATTTCAATAACTATGACAGAGTGGATGTGGCTTTTTAAATGTCCAAGTCATAAGCAGTTGGTGATTATCTTTACGGAAAGAATGGTAGCTAATAATTATTAATCACTTACTGTATATGTTATAAGCATTATTTTATTTAAAACCCAAGTGATCCCAAGAAGTTTAGGTCCTGTTATTGTGTATCCATATTATCATTGCTTATTTATTATTATGAACCCCATTTACAGTGATGAAACTGAAGCTTATAGTTTGTAATTTCTCCAAAGTCATCTGAATAAGAAAGTGGCAGAGCCAGGATTTGAAACCAGATCTCTTCATATTCAGGAGTCTTATTTGTATACACTCTGCTATATTACTTTTATATATATACTCAGCGGGTATATTATTGGTATATTTTGATACACATTTGTATATCCTGGTATTATCTACTTGTTAACATTCTTAGCAGTGGTGGGAGAATAAAGAAACTGAAAATGCTTAATGAAATATTGATATTTTAAGGGTAACTAAAAAGAACTTTCCATGTGAGCACCACACTGAAATTACAATTTAAGTCAATAGGAAAATATAATATTTATTTTATCTTGTTTAGTTTTTTCTTTTCTTTTCTTTTTTTTTTTTTTTTTTTTTTTTTTTTTTACCATCTGTCACCTTGTAATTTACCTTGTTTTATGCAAAGCATTTCAGTGATGTCTCTGGTGTGTTTGGCATTAGCCACTAATTTGGTAGCCCTGTTTATGGTTCTGTTCTTTTCACTTCGTTAACACACACTTCTCCATCCCTATTGGTGCATACCAAGGTAATCTGTGTACTGTGGTTTTTCCATCAGTGGTTTTGCCACATTGTTTGAAGTTCTACTTCTGTGTCATGCATCTGCTGAGTTTAATCGTAATTAAATTTTAAATCACCAGCAGCTGCTTGGATACATCAAGATAATAGTTTAAAATTTTGATTCATTGCCTTAAATGTGAGGAAACTGGGCTACAGAAAGTTGGATCGTGATGATAGGTATTGGCAATTTTAGAATTAAACTCCAAAGATATGAAGTCTCTAGCTCATTCTTAGTGTTCTAAGTTAAAATGTTTCTTGTATTAATGAAATGGTTTTATAATAGTTTATATGTAGGCTTATTAACTACATTTTCTTTAATGAGTTGGTTTCTTCCAGTGATAACCTGAAGCCATGACACTAGTATTTTCTATATTGCAGTAGTATTAACATGGTGTATATTCAATAAGCTATTCTTTATTTAGCTTAAAAAATAAATGTGGTAGGTCCTTTTTTCCCCCAGCTTCATTGAGATGTAACTGACAATTAAAAATTATACATATTTAAGGTACACAGGTAGATTATTTGATATATATGTATTTTAAAATATCACAATAAGCTAAGTAGCATATCCATTACCTCATGTAGTTTATCATTTTTTTCTTTTTTCTTTTTCATTTTGTGGTGAGAACACTTAAGATCTACCCTTTTAGCAGACTGAAGTATACAGTGTTGTTAACTATAGTCACCTTGTACATCAGATATCCAGAACTTACCCTTCATGACTGAAACTATGTACCCTTTGACCAATATAACCCCATTTTCTTCTCCTGTAGCCCCTGCTAATCACAACTCTACTCTCTTTCTATGAATTTGACTCTTTTAGATTCCACATTTAAGTGAGTAATATGGTTTGATGTTTGTCCCATTCAAATCTCACGTTGGAGATGGGGCCTACTGGGAGATACAGGGTCATGGGGCAGATTCCTCATGAATGACTTAGTGCCATTTCCTTGATAATGAATGAATTCTTGTGCAGTTCACATGAGATCTGATTGTTTAAAAGGGTGTAGCACTGCCCCCCACAACTCCTCTTGCTCACTCTTTTGCTATGTGATATGCTGGCTTACTGGCTTCCCCCTTTGCCTTCTGCCATAATCGTAAGCTTCCTGAGATTTCACCATAAGCTGAGCAGATGTTGGTGTCATGCTTGTTCAGCCTGCAGAATCATGAGCTACGTAAACCTCTTTTTATAAATTATCCAACCTCAGGTATTTCTTTATAGCAATGCAAAAAAGAAAAAACAAACAAAAACAAACATACTAACACAGTCAGATCATGTACTATTTGTCTTTCTGCATCTGGCTTATTTCACCTGTCACAAGGAAATGGTAGAATTTCCTTCTCTTTAAGGCTGAATAATATTCCTTGGGGGGTGTGAGTGTGTGTGTGTGTGTGTGTGTGTGTGTACGTATGTCCGTACATACAGTACGTACATACACACCCTGCCCACAACATATATGCACACCACATTTTCTTTATCCATTCATCTGTCAATGGATGTTTAGTTTGTTTCCATGTCTTGACTATTACCACTAATGCTGAAATGAACATGAGAGTGCAGAGATCTGACATACGGATTTTATTTGGATGTATGCTCTGAAGTGAGATTGCTAGATCATAAGGTAGTTCTGTTTAATTTTTTGAGGACTCTCCATGTTGTTCTTTATAATGCCTATATAGTACCAATTCCAAGTGGTAGGTCTTTCAAAGTTACATCTTTTGGAAGAGGTAGCAGTAAGAAATAGGACACGCAAACCTGAAATTAATCATTTTACTTCTTCTTTATAGGTGCACTAAAACTCTAATAGGCCTTTTAATGCTATTTCATCAAGAACCAAGAAGAATGGTATAATGTGTTTCTGTATACATATAGATAGGAAGATTGATTTTTTTGATCAATTTAGGGCTATTCTGTAGAATTTCAGCAAAGAGTAAATCCTTACTGACTTGGAATTAAAGTTGTTGTCTTATGTTTCTTTGGGTACTCAGAGAGATTAAGTAACTGGCAGTATTTTTCATCCCAATTTGCAGTGAAAAACATCAATTAAGGTCAAAGTCAAGCACTGATAGAGAATAAACTATCATTCATGCATTACAGGTATTTCACCCAGGCTCTGGCTCAGTTATTTTCCTGTGATTAGAAGGTTGGGGAGCAAGTTTTTGTATCAGTTCCACTACTGATTGAGTGATCTACAAGTTCCTTTCTCTATACCCCATTTTCCCTTCTGTAAAATGTTTATTGAAATGAGATTGCTTTGTAGGATGCTGGCATCTAATATATGTATAGTACTGTTCCTGATGCTGTCCCACATGTGGTGGATGCAGAAACAGACATGTTCCCTGCTCTCTTAGGCTTATGATTTTGTAGATGGTGTGAGTCATTACTGAGGAAGAATGGACTGGATTTGGTGATTAATGAGATATAGAGAATGAAAGAAAAATTGGAGCAGATAATATCTAAATCAAGCTGTTGAATAAGGGTTAGAAATGAGAGCCAGACTCTGAGAGAGATTGGGGTTAATGTAGTTATTTCAGCATCATCACAACTAATGACAAAGAAATTTTAAGGCCATTCTTTATATGATGGAATAGGTTATTTGCCTAATACTATTGCAGATTGAGATTATAGTCATTTTCTTAAAATTCTGGAGTTATATTATCTTCTAAAATTCTGTTTCTGGAGTATGGGATGGACTCTATTTTTAGACTGAGTAGAATGTAGGTAGCAGGGCTGATTAAACACGCTAATAACTGACATTTGGTGAGTTCTTAACTGTGAACCAGGTATTGTGCTTTTATGTGGTTTATTTCTTTTTAAATCTTCATAACCAACCTTAAAATAGGTACTATTATTATCATCCCTGTTTTTTAGAAGAAGACATTGAGGCTTAATTAAAGATTCTAATTTACTTTATCAAATGCATCTAGGTCAGATAGGATAAGAATTGAGAATTGGCATGGATTTAGCAGCAGGAGCTCACTGGTGGCCTTGATGCACAGTTTTGGTGGAATGGTAGAGAATGATGGAGTGGTTCAGAGAATACAAAGAGAGGAGCAGAAGATGAGAGTATGTACAATTCTCTCAATGAGTCTTGCTAAAAAAAGGGAGCCAGGAGAGTGAGTGCTAGTTGGGGAAGACAAGTAGTTAAGGTTTGTTGTTTTAGAGAGAAAGGAATAGCAGGATGTTTGTATGCTGATGGGAATGCTGCAGTAGAAAGAGGAAAATTGATGATCCATGGGCAATGTCCTTGAGGTGACAAAAGGAGATGGGATCTAATGCACATGTCGAGGGAGTGCATGGACAACTGGCTCAGAGTCACAGCAGGGAGGCATTGGTTGTAAGGGTGTGGTTGCAGAGAGGTGGGCAGATAGAGAGGTCAGCGCTTGTGCAATCATTTCAGCAAGGAGAAAAATGCAAGCAAGACTGAGATTGAGAACAGAGGAAGCACATGTTTTTCAGGGTCTAAATTCTGACCTAACGTGTTCCAAGGGTAGGGGGACATTCCATTTGGTTATGTTATTTTATTGTTCCTTTTATGTAAGTCTTCTCTAGGGAGCATTTGCATTATTTTATGGCACTCAGTGGTTACTCTTAAATCTCCACTCTCCAATTCTAGGTATGTAATACAGTAAGTGCTTAAAAACTTGGTATTTCTTTTTATTAATGTTACAGAAAAGGCAACTGAAAGATAGAAATTATAATTCATTGAAGATTAAGTAAGGAACAAGATAGTGGTAAGTCAGAATGAAGCCATAACACATTACTTTTATGTTTTCGTTGAAAAAATGTTTGCCTTGCTGCATGTTAGTGACTGTCATTTCCCCTCTTCTTTGCAAACTGCTGTTGAATGTGTAGTACTCATCTGTTGTCTTTCACTGCCTCTTTTTTCTTTTTCTTTCTTTTTTTGAGATGGAGTCTTGCTCTGTCACCCAGGCTGGAGTGCAGTGGCACAATCTTGGTTCACTACAACCTCTGCCTCCCGGATTCAAGCGATTCTCCTGCCTTAGCTTCCTGAGTAGCTGGGATTACAGGCACGTACCACCACGACGGCTAATTTTTGTATTTTTAGTAGAAATGGGGTTTCACCATGTCGGTCAGGCTGGTCTCAAACTCCTGACCTCGTGATCCGCCCGCCTTGGCCTCCCAAAGTGCTGGGATTACAGATGTGAGCCATCGTGCCAGGCCCCTTTTTTCTTAAATACAAGAAATCCTGCTGCTCTCCAGTCATTGCAGTATTGGGACTGAATTCTTGAAAATACCAAGTAGCTTCCTCACTTAATAATGAATTGCCTGTTCTCTGAACTTACACTGTTTAACCTTCTTCGTAATATTTGATAATGTTGACCGTATTCTTTGGAACCCTCTTTTCCCTCTTGAGTCTTCTGTGACGTTACACAATTTTGGTTTTTTCCTCTTTTCTTTTATTCTGGCTGCAGCCTCTTTCTCCTATCTCTTCCACTTGTTGCTCCCTAGTCCTTAGCTTTGTGGACCCTATGGAGGCAAAGAGCAGTAGGAAGAAGGTCCTTACCCTCCTTTGCAGAGAACTTGACAATTCACCAGGCTGTAGGGTTTGGATCTCTGTCCCTGCTGACATCTCATGTTGAATTGTAATCCCCAGTGTTGGTGGAGGGGCCTAATGGAAGGTGATTGGATCATGGGGGCTGATTTCCCCCTTTGGTGCTGTTCTCATGATAGAATTCTCAAAAGAGCTGGTTGTTTAGAAGTGTATCGCACCTCCCCCATCTTCACCCCACCCCCACACCTCTTGCTTCTCTGGCCATGTGATGTGTCTGCTCTCCCTTCACCTTCTGCCATGATTGTAAGTTTCTTGAGGCCTCTCCAGAAGCTGAGCAGAGGCCAGCTCCCTGTACAGCCTGCTGAACTGTGAACCAATTACACCTCTTTTCTTTGTAAATTACCCAGTCTCAGGTATTTCTTTATAATCGTGCAAGAACAGGTTCTTCTCCTAGCCCTACCACATAGCTTCTCTGAGGACAAATCATTCAACCTGTCCCTCATTTTCCTCTTCTGTAAGTTGGGGATCAATATGAAAATTACTTCATAGGGTTATTTTGAGAGTTAAGTGATTTAACCCATGTCAAGCATGAAGTACATCTGCACACATAGGAAGAGCTCAAGATACGTTTGCCATTTTTATTGCCCATCCCTTACTTCCACCCTACTTGATGTTCACATGGCAAATGCCCTCACCTCATTTGTTCAAATGTCATGTAGAGAGTCCTACCCTGACCACCCTATTTAAAATATGTACCCCTTCACTTGTCACCACTCTTGTTCCCTTATTCGGCTTCATTTTTCTCTATAGTACTCATTGCCACCTGATAATATATTGTATTACATTATATTATCCCACCATATTATATTAAATTAATTATGTGCGTCTTCCTGTCCCTGCTAGATTGTAAGCTTTGTAAGGTGAGGGCCTTTTATTTGTTCACTGCTTTACCCCCAGCACCAAGAATATTGCCTGCCACAGTGTATGTATTCAATAAATACTTGTTGAAAGAATGAGTAAATAAAATGCTTATTTAGGTTTATTCGTGTGTTTGCCAGTGGTTAGGTTTACTATTTCTTGCATTTGACTATTTCTAAATTTAGTTTCATCTTTGCTGAAGAATATTTAGCAGTTTTTACAGCCAAGGTCTCTATTAGTGGTAAACTTAACAGTTCTTTTCTCAAAATATCTGTATTTTCCTGTCGCTCTTATGTGATATTTTAGTATAAAATACTAGTTTTGTAGTTAATCTCTATACTTTGAAGATGACATTTGTGAAAGTATTTTGTCTTCTGGCTTGTATTATCAACTCTGTTTGTTGTTTGTTTATAGGTAACATTTTTTTCTCATTGGTTTTAAGATTTTTTCTTTGTGTTAAACAGTGTCACTATGAATTATTTAAGTGTCAATTTATTTTTTTACACTAAAGACTTGTACATCTTTTGCTTGAAAATTTTTAAATGCTTCTAATCATATAAAAATACTTATACTTATTTTGTCTGTAACTGGCAGCTCTCTTATCAGAGTCATTGAGAGTCATCTTGCTTTTTGTTTTTTCTGGTGAGCCTTTTTTGTGGTAAAGTTGAGAATGTTTCTTCAAGGTTTTAATGAGTCATTTCAATATGTGGCTTGTTTTGAAGAAGGTGTCACTCCTGAGACTTCTGTGCTTGCTTCAGCCAGGTGCCTTAGGGATGTGCCTTAGGCATGCTTTTATGTCCACATTCTATGCTTAAGGTAGTATAAAATTCAGTCCCAAATCACATGAGGATGGGCCCTTTTCTGCTATATCTAGGGGGCGCTTTTGCTTCACTCTACAAATGTAGAACGTAGATCCAAATAGAAAAGTGTACTTATTTCTTCTGTCTTTAAAATTCTACCCTTTTTACGAAGGTGGTTGTCCTTTGAGGATCCTGGCTTTATGTGGTAGTCTCAACTTCTTTGATTTGTGTGGGCCTACGGCCCTGTATCAGATCTCACTTGTGATCAATAAATCTCAAGCCCTCATATGTCCGAGGTCCCAAACACTGAAGGACTGCCATGTTTTCAGCTCATGTGCTTACATGTCTCTCTGTCTTTTTTGTCTATTAGGTATTTCACTTATCTTACAGTAAGACCAGCTGTGTATATAAAAGGATATTGATTACATTTTACCTAGAATTCCTACATGTTTTATTGTGGAAAGGTTTTCAGCTTATTTGTTTTTGTTGTCACTGCATGTTATTTTTGTAGTTCTGTTATCAATTCTTGAGAGGCTTGTCTTAACAGTTTGCTGTTTTTTTGTGACTTGTTTATATTTGAGTTGAGGACTCTTCTTCACCAAGGCTTTAGTTACAGGGTTTATGTGGACAGAAAGAGATGTCTAGTATAATTGTAAAATATGTATGTATATTCAGCTAAATTATAGGCTTAGTGAGTGCTGGTAGTATGTCACATGCTTCTGGTATCCACTTCATTTTATAAATCAGCAGAATAATCTCAGAAGTTGACAATAAACTGGACGAAGACCTGTGAGAATTTATCTAAAGTTCAACTGATATTATTTTCTGTAGAGTGGAGGTTGTATAGTCCTGATAATATGAAAAAATACCATCGTTCGTCAAGTTTTAAAGTCTTTAGAGTTAGGCAAAAAATAAATATCTTAGGTTTTTCAAGTTCAAAGATTTTTAGAATTTAATGGTAAAGACAAGGACCTATCTGTAGAGCCAAAGAAAAGCAAGATACAAGCAGTGATTAACTTGCCTGGGAGTGATGGAATTCCATCATTAGTGAAAGGTTTAGTAGTTTTCACACCGCTTGCCCCACTCTTGAAATGACTGAATGAATGGCTTAGCAACTTTAAATAAGATTTCATATGGCTCCTAAGAAACACTGACAAGAATCCACGAAATATTCCAGCTTAAGTAACTGTTATGGGTAACATCAAAATGCTGAGAATCCAACCCCCAACATATTAAGTGGGATTGTATAATATTTGTTGTGAGAAATATATCTGTAGCTTCAGATCTTAAACCATCTGAAATTTCTGGTTTACTACTACCTTGGTTAAGTTGGATGGTAAGTGTCGTCTTTAGTAGTTAAGCAGATCTTTTAACTCCAGGTAGATTTAAAATTAAGACTAGACATGTCTAAGAGGATAAAAACTATAGTAATAATATTTTTCTGTTAAAGAATATGTGTATATTTGCATATTTATTTTTATGTACTTGGAATATTTAAGAAAATAGGCCAATGAGAGTGACATGCATACAATTCCACTTTAAATGTATTATGGACTAATTTAGACTTGTGATTTTTTTCATACATGAAAATTTATGTTAAGTACTTTATTGGAACTCTTAGGAGAAATTTAATATTATCTTATTTGTAAACAATTTATTATAAGTTTATAAAAGTAATTATATGTAAATTATGCTTACTAAGTAAGATAAGAACTAAGAAGAAAATACATTAAATTTATAAATTTGGTTAAAAAATTCTGGTGGCATTTTATTAACCAGGTTTGTAACTGGGACCAAGCATTATTTTAAAATCTCTTAAAAGCAGGCCAGGTGCAATGGCTCACATCTGTAATTCCAGCACTTTGGGAGGCTGAGGTGGGCAGATCACTTGAGGACAGGAGTTCAAGAGTAGCCTGGTCAACATGGTGAAATCTGTCTCCACAAAAAATACAAAAATTAGCTGGGCATGGTGGTACATTCCTGTAATCTCAGCTGAGGCAAGAGAATCGCTTGAACCTGGGAAGTGGAGGTTGCAGTGAGCCAGGATTGTGCTGCTGCACTCCAGCCTGGGTGGCAGAGTGAGTGAGACTTTGTTTTTTGTTTTTGTTTTTTAAGAAAAGAAAAATTTCTTAAAAGTAACTTCTAAAATCTGCCCAGGCATGTACATAGAAAAAAAATTGTAGCTGAATCTAAAAGCTTTAAGGAAAAGCTGATTTTTTGCATTTTTAAATTTAATAAATTGAATATTTTAAAAATCAAAGTAAGCCTCTGAGAGTGTTTTCTGCACAAAAAGTACCCTTGAGGTTACAAAACAACTCACATCAACTCGTATTGTACCATTGTCTGTGGTGCTCAGTATATTTCTGAATGTGATTTATTTGCTTAGATAATGAGGGAAGACTTAATTCTCACTCCCCATCCCCACCTTTTTTTTCTTTGAGACGAGGCCTTGCTCTGTGGCCCAGGATGGAGTGCAGTAGCATGATCTCAACTCACTGCAACCTTCGACTCTCAGGTTCAAGTCATTCTCCTGTCTCAGCCTCCCAAGTAGCTGGGATTACAGGTGCCCACTACCATGTGTGGCTGAGTTTTGTATTTTTAGTAGAGACGGGGTTTGCCATATTGGCCCAGCTGGTCTGGAACTCCTGACCTCAAGTGATCTGCCCGCCTCAGCCTCCCAGAGTGCTGGGATTACAAGCATGAGCCACTGCACACGACCCTTAATCCAGCCTTTTACATTGTGTAGCACAGTGCTTTGTGTTCAGTAAGATTTAGCTATTTGTTGAAAGAATTAATAATATTTTAAAGATTCCTACTTAGGATATTTATTTATAATCTTCTGATAGCAAATAATTTAAAAATCCTAAAGTCCTTTTTAGAACCAGAAGTTATCCTTAAGGATTAAATCTTGGGAAATCACTTGATTTATGAAGATGCCACTGAAATTCAGTAGCAAAAGGTGGGCCTTATTAGTAAATGCTTCTGGGGTAATTCATTATCCATTTGGGTGAAAAAAAATCAAGATACTGTTCCTTCCCACCTAACATTATACAAAAATTAACTTAAAATAGATCAATACCTAAAATATTAAAAGTAATAAAGTAAAACTTCTAGAAGAAAACATGGAAGTGATATCATCATAATTTCAGGGTAGGCAAAGATTTATTAGACTGGCCACTAAACATTAATTATTAAAGGTTGATAAATTGAACTTCTAGAATTATGACCTTCTCTTTATCAAGAAAGATACCGTTAAGAGAGGTAAAATACCTTTGTAACAAATGAGCACCTGTGCATATATCCCTGAGTCTAAAAAATTGAAAATAAAATAAAATGCAAAAAAAAAAAAAAAGAGAGAAAAAAGGCAGATCACACACTGGGAGACGATATTTACAAAGCATGTATTTGACAGAGGACTTGTATGTAGACTGTATAAAGCAGTACCAATAAGAACATTTACATATAATGTTGATATTTAATACAGCTGAGAAAGAGGAAATACTGGATTTTGAAGGAAATGAGGCTGATTTGCCTGTGATAGAATAAGGCATATTTCTTCTCATTCCTATATGGAAATCTGAAATAGGAGAATTGAACACAATATAGATATTTTTGTCTGTCACCTGCAGATCTAACCAGTTATTCTCTAAATTTGAAGTGCTATAAGCTAGTACAGTGTCATTCTGTTCGATCATTAGGGCAGAGGTGAATGATGCTATGCAACCCTACTAAAGTCTCTTTTTAAAGAGACACTGGTAAAAGAAGGCTTGAGATCTTTATTGTTTACACAGCCTGGAAGCTGTCATTGAGTCCTTAAATTGAAGCATGACATTGTGCAGTGATGCGCTAGTGGACAAAGAAGTACAGAACAGAATCAAGGATGTCCTTTGGGGAGCCCACAGAGTCTGTTACAAATGTAATATCCAGTTGCAGTGAGATGGAACTGAAGACTGACAAAGCAGAGGCACACTTCTGTGAGACAGGAGCCTTGCCACAGATGACACATCTGGCTTCTTGAACAGTTTCACTCAGACTGTTTAGGAGCCCATCAGAATATTGAGTGGCAAGACAAGGTCAGTAATGGCAGACAGTCAGAATGTAGCCTCTGTAAGAGCTTTGAAACAATTCTTCTACAATACAGCTTTACCCAGTGGGATGTGTGTACAGAATGGACTACAGCAGAACTCCTAGGTGGCCGTTGAATCGCAAGCTGAGGTGGGGAAGGCACAAGCTGAGGCGGCAGAAGGAATGTTGTCTGAGACCCGCTGTAGTGTACCCTAAGCAGTGAGTCCAGAGGAGCAAGCTTAGCTGCGGGCGAGCAGTGCAGCTGGGAGGGATGGCTTGTTATTGGTGAGTGGAGGCTGTGGCTAGCTGTTTAGTCTAAAAACCAGATCACAAAGAAAACGGACTATTTAAAAAGCAGGTGAAGCTGCTTACAAAAAGACAAACTTGATGCACATTCTGTGTGGAAAAGATTGTTGGTCTTATTTTACTGTCTTCGGCCATACCCATAAATCTGATTCAGGAAAGATATTTATATATACACAAATGCATACAAATAAAAGTAAAATTGTACTTTATTACTTTCCACCCCTTCATCAAACCAAAAAAAAAAAAAAAAGAAAGTTAGGTAAACAGTGGTCACATTGAAATACTAGAAATAGAGCAATTTAACAATTAAAATTTTTTATTCTTTACCAGACTCATCACATTTTTATTTTATAGGCAGAATGCTTAAAAGACTACTAATGTCCTAAAGACAATAATGTAATAATACTTCAAATTTCAAAATGTCTCATAGCCATTGCTATGCACTATTTTGTAGTTCCTTTTCTATGGATTTCTTTCACAAGATTGCTTATTTGTGTTTGTCTCCTCTTAGGGCCAGTGAGGTAGAGGCCATATACCACCTAATGGGTGGTCAGTAAATACTTGTTTAACTGGACTGAACTGCAAAAATTGAGATGTCAGTGTATGGTAACCTCATAGATAGACAGATAGTTTTCACCAGCCTTTCTTTTCCTTAGCAATTCATGATGTAGTCTTATTCCAGTGTCTAAATATGCTGTATCAGACTCGAAACATGTTAACACATTTTCTTTTTCTTTTTCTGACCCTTTTGGCCTTTAGTTTGCAACCTTCATGGCTTTTCATTCATTTTCCATTCTTTGAGTTATGCATATATGTCACCTTTTCTGATGCAAGGAATGAAACTCCATGATGAGTTAGGCGAATTAAAAGTGTGAGGCTGGAAAAGGGATAATAATAGATATGGCATGTGGTTAAAAATGGAATACACATATGGGATCTGAAGGGCTATAGATACATACATAGTTATAGGGAAGGAAAAGGTAGGAAAATAGAGGTAGAGACATTTCAAGAGAGAACTAAGATTAAACACGAAGTGATAGAGTCCCTTACCCAAGAACCAAAAAGAGACAAAAACTGTGTTGAGACACCTCAAAACTTACTGTTTGAAGGAGACAAGTTCCACAGCAGATGAAACAAAATATGCTATTTTGAATGCACACTTTTATGTATTTATCAAACATTTTTATCACATCTTGAGGACTATAATTTGAATGATTCTGTGGTTTGTGACAGTCTCAAAACATGAATATTTTTACACATAAATTACTTTAAGAAGATTTCATTGTTAGCTCTGCTATTTGTAATTTGATGAATGAAATGTTTAATTTTCCATTATAGAAGCAGAGAAAATCATCTTGGTTGTAAAACAAATTAATAAACTGTACAAACAGACATTTTAGAGTTCCTATTCTTTCAGCTTTTAATGCTTTTTTTTTCCAAAAAAAGTCACTTATTCTTGGTTTAGGACAGTAATGAATAAAATTACTGTCTTTCCATTATGCTGTTAAGATTATTAGATGGGGATAGTCTGTGTTGCCCTCTGTTGGTGATTAATAGTTACTTTTGACAGATTAATTGCTGTATGTGTCATGTGTGTGTATTTAATAATTGTATCAGCTAGTATGTTTTAGAAAAAAGAATTTGGGAAAACCAGCCTAATAGTTGTGGCCATGAATTGTCCAAAGGTGAAAAAAATTAGATTTCGGGCTTCTTGATTTAACAATTTTATTGACTAGGGTAGTATTGAGATACTTTTACCTTTGATTAATTTTAATTTTATTTTTTTATATTTTTTTTTTGTCAGAGCTCCACCTCAGATCAGGCGTGCCAATCGAGAAGTAAGACCTCTGAGGAAAGAAATGGCAGGAGTAGGAGCCCGGGGACCTGTAGGCCGAGCACATCCTATATCAAAGAGTGAAAAACCTTCTACAAGTAGGGACAAGGATTATAGAGCAAGAGGGAAAGATGACAAGGCAAGACGCTGTCTTTCTGTAGTTCACTCACTTGAAGCCCATGACTTTTGGTGGATATTATGATTTTTGTTGGCTTTTCAGGATACCCTGATTTTGACGCGGAAGAGTTAGAAAAAAATTTCATTCAAAACCTAAGTAGTCTTTGTATTTTGAAGGCCATGTTGCGATGCAAATTACCTCAGAGGAGTGATAAATATATATATACACATACGTGTATAAAAATATTTAGTGAAATGGATCCCTTGTAAGAGAAAAATAAGGCTTTAAAACTTTTTTGAAAAATATTTTAATAAGTATTCTGAGTAGAAATGAGCAATAAATGAAAACAGTTACGGGGAAAGACTTGTAAGAAACTACATATATATATGTTTACAGAATAAAATGAGGACATGAATTACTATGCTAAAAATAAGTATCTTTGATTTATCTGTAGATTATAATAGAACAAGATTTTTTTTTTTGCTTGAGAAAATTTGCCTTGCTTAGGGTTCATTATGCACATTTACTTATTTAGGAAATTGATTGGTGAATAACCATAGTGCTGGGTAGAAATTATGTACTTCCCTTAAAACGGACTTAGGACAGTGGGTCGAAGATATTCTTACTAAGGAGGTAGCCAGGATGATCTGATGTGCCTCTTAAGCCTTTATTTTATTAAAAAGACAAAAATTTTTAAGTGATAGTATTTCCTGTTTTCATTGTGATGTCATAAATAAATGATAATGTAATTGAATTGCCACAAAGAAGTTTTATTTTACTAGTTAGAGATTCAGGATCTGTCATCACATTGAGGCCGTGATGTGTATAATAAAGATATATCTAATAACAAGTGGTTATCCTTCAAAACTATATTTGAATATTTTTATTACATGTAATTTTGATCTGTAGATAAGGACACTAGACCAACTTCCTAGGTCTTATATCCATAATACATGGACCATGGTACAATAAAATTGATGTTTTCTGAGTATTTCTGAGATAGTTCAAAGACTTTTACCTGCCTGCCTCAATGTTACACTGAAAATGAATTACATTTTTTTAATATTTGTAATTTGTGGGAGAGCTTTTATGCTGTGAAACTGCAAGTGATTCTGTTTCAGATCCTTTTTGTGATTACTGAAGGGTAGTAATAAATACATTAACTTTTCAAATTTGTTCCCTCCCATTATCAAAAGCCACATAAGTGGATACTTGAAATTCTGTATCTTAAATATCATTTTTGTTTCTTTTCTTCATTTTATGCAGCTAATGTTGGTTTGCATTACACAGAATAAAGTAGGGGCTGAAATCCAACCCCCACTTTGCTAGTAGCTTTTAGATAAACCTTTAGAACAGGGTGAGCAACTTTCTGTCTTGAGTTTACATAAGAGAGGAACCATGGTCATGGTTTACTGGATGCTGCTTTGCTAGGCACTGTTCAAAGTGATTAAACAGTAATTCATGAAATAATCCCGGGAAGTAGGTGTCTTACTATCCCCACCTTACGAGGAAGAAACTGTGGTACAGAGAGCTAAAACTTGCCAAGGTCTTACAGTAAGAGATGGAGACTGGAAGAATGGAATTTGTGAAGTCACATATCTTTTTCTTGTTTACCTTAAGATTTTTCATATTATGTAGTATCCCTGCCTACTGAGCTAGATGAAAAGTCTGGTTTGGATTTACCAGAAGAAATCCAGAACAATTAAATGTGGGTTTTTAAATGTGACTGTTAAGCAAAGAACAAAATAAGCAGCATTTTTTGAATGTCAATTACATTTTTTCTGGAATTTATAAATTGTCTTTCATTTATAATGTTTTCAAATGATTTCCTAAATCTTAGTTATTTTTTATTATTTTTATTGTACTTTAGGTTCTGGGGTACATGTGCAGATCATGTAGCAATGTGGTTTGCTGCCTCCATCCGCCTGTCACCTATATGTGGCATTTCTCCCCATGTTATCCCTCCCCAACCTCCCTACCCGCTGCTGTCCCTCCCCTAAACCCCCTCAACAGACCCCAGTATGTGATGCTCCCCTCCCTGTGTCCATGTGTTCCCATTGTTCAGCACCTGCCTATCAGCGAGAACATGTGGTATTTGATTTTCTGTTCTTGTATCAGTTTGCTGAGAATGTTGGTTTACAGATTCATCCATGTCCCTACAAGGACACAAACTCATTGTTTTTTATGGCTGCATAGAATTCCATGGTGTATATGTGCCACATTTTCCTTGTCCAGTCTATCATCGATGGGCATTTGGGTTGGTTCCAGGTCTTTGCTATTGTAAACAGTGCCGCAATGAACATATGTGTACATGTGTCTTTATAATAGAATGATTTCTAATCCTTTGGATATATACCCAGTAATGGGATTGCTGGGTCAAATGGAATTTCTGTTTCTAGGTCCTTGAGCTTCACTGTCTTCCACAATGGTTGAACTAATTTACACTCCCACCAACAGTGTAAAAGTATTCCTATTTCTCCATATCCTCTCCAGCATCTGTTGTCTCCAGATTTTTTAATGATCTCCATTCTAACTGGTGTGAGATGGTATCTCAATGTGGTTTTGATTTGCATTTCTCTAATGACCAGTGATGATGAGCATTTTTTCATATGTTTGTTGGCCTCAAATATGTCTTCTTTAGAAAAGTGTCTGTTCATGTCCTTTGCCCACTTTTGAATGGGTTTGTTTGTTTTTTTCTTGTAAATCTGTTTTAGTTCTTTGTAGATTCTGGATATCAGCCCTTTGTCAGATGGATAGATGGTAAAAATTTTTTCTCATTCTGTTGGTTGCTGGTTCGCTCTAATGATTGTTTCTTTTGCTGTACAGAAGCTCTGGAATTTAATTAGATCCCATTTGTCTATTTTGGCTTTTGTTGCCAATGCTTTTCGTGTTTTAGTAATGAAGTCCTTGCCTATGCCTATGTCCTGAATGGTTTTGCCTATGTTTTCTGCCAGGGTTTTTATGGTGTTAGGTCTTATGTTTAAGTCTTTAATCCATCTGGAGTTAATTTTAGTATAAGGTGTCAGGAAGGGGTCCAGTTTCTGCTTTCTGCACATGGGTAGCCACTTATCCCAACACTATTTATTAAACAGGGAATCCTTTCCCCATTGCTTGTTTTTGTCAGGTTTGTCAAAGATCAGATGGTTGTAGATGTGTGGCGTTGCCTCTGAGGCCTCTGTTCTGTTCCATTGGTTTATATCTCTGTTTTCGTACCAGTACCATGCTGTTTTGATTACTATAGCCTTGTAGTATAATTTGAAGTCAGGTAGCGTGATGCTTCCAGCTTTGTTCTTTTTGCTTATGATTGTCTTGGCTATACAGGCTCTCTTTCAGTTACATATGAAGTTTAAGGTAGTTTTTTTCAGTTTTGTGAAGAGAGACATGGGTACCTTGATAGGGATAGCATTGAATCTATACGTTACTTTGGGCAGTATGGCCATTTTCACAATATTGATTCTTCTTAAACATGAGCATGGAATATTTTTCTTCTGTTTGTGTCCTCTCTTATTTCCTTGAGCAGTGGTTCACAGTTCTTGAAGAGGTCCTTTACATCCTTTGTTAGTTGTATTCCTAGATATTTTATTCTCTTCGTAGCAGTTGTGAATGGGAGTTCGCTCTTGATTTGGTTCTCTTTTAGTCTGTTATTGGTGTATAGGAATGCTTGTGATTTCTGCACATTGATTTTGTATCCTGAGACTGCTGAAGTTGCTTATCAGTTTAAGGAGATTTTGGGCTGAGACGATGGGGTCTTCTAAATATACAATCATATCGTCTGCAAATAGAGAAAATTTGACTTCCTCTTTTCTTAATTGAATACCCTTAATTTCTTTTTCTTGCCTGATTGCTCTGGCTAGAACTTCCAGTACTATATTGAATAGGAGTGGTGAGAGAGGGCATCCTTGTCTAGTGCCACATTTCAAAGGGAATGCTTCCAGTTTTTGCCCATTCAGTATGACATTGGCTATGGGTTTGTCGTAAATAGCTTTTATTATTTTGAGATACGTTCCATCAATACCTAGTTTATTGAGAGTTTTTAGCATAAAGGGCTGTTGAATTTTGTCAAAGGCCTTCTCTGCATCTATGGAGATGATCATGTGGTTTTTGTCTTTGATTCTGTTTATGGAGTGGATTACCTTTATAGACTTGCTTATGTTGAGCCAGCCTTGTATCCCCAGGATGAACCTACTTGGTCGTGATGGATAAGCTTTTTGATGTGCTGTTGCAATCTGTTCGCCAGTATTTTATTGAAGATTTTTGCACTATGTTCACCATGGATATTGGCCTGAAGTTTTCTTTTTTTGTTGAGTCTCTGCTGGATTTTGGTATTGGGATGATGTTGGTCTCATAAAATGATTTGGAAAGGATTCCTTCTTTTTGTATTGTTTGGAATTGTTTCAGAAGGAGTGGTACCAACTTCTCTTTGTATGTCTGGTAGAATTCAGCTGTGAACCCATCTGGACCTGGGCGTTTTTTGGTTGATAGGCTATTAATTGCTACCTCAACTTCAGCCCTTATTACTGGTCTATTCAGGGTTTCAACTTCTTCCTGGTTTAGGCTTGGGAGGGTGCAAGTGTCCAGGAATTTATCCTTTTCTTCCAGGTTTACAGGTTTATGTGCATAGAGTTGTTTGTAGTAATTTGTGATGGTAGTTTGTATTTCTGTGGAATCTGTGGTGATATCCCCTTTATTGTTTTGTTTTGTTTGTTTTGTTTTGTTTTTTTGCATCTATTAGATTCTTCTCTCTTTTCTTTTTTATTAATCTGGCTAGCAGTCTATTTTGTTGATCTTTTCAAAAAACCAGCTCCTGGATTTATTGATTTTTTTGAAGGGTTTTTTGTGTCTCTTAACTTCTTCAGTTCTGCTCTGATCTTAGTTATTTCTTGTCTTCTGCTAGCTTTTGAATTTTTTTGACTTTGCTCCTGTAGCTCTTTCAATTTTGATGATAGGGTGTTGGTTTTTAGATCTTTCCTTCCTTCTTATGTGGGCATTTATTGCTATAAGTTTCCCTCTAGACACTGCTTTAAATGTGTCCCCGATATTCTGGTACGTTATGTATTCATTCTCGTTGGTTTTGAAGAACATGTTTATATCTGCCTTCATTTCATTGTTTATCCAGTCAACATTCAAGAGCCAGTTGTTCAGTTTCCATGAAGTTGTGCGGTTTTGAGTTAGTTTCTTAATCCTGAGTTCTAATTTGATTGCACCATGATCTGAGAGACTGTTTGTTATGATTTCTGTTCTTTTGCATTTGCTGAGGAGTGATTTACTTCTAATTATGTGATTAGATTTTAGAGTAGGTGTGATGTGGTGCTGAGAAGAATGTATGTTCTGTGGTTTTGGAATGGAGAGTTTTGTAGATGTCTATTAAGTTTGGTTGGTCCAGATCTGAGTTCAAGTCCTGGATATCCTTGTTAATTTTCTGTCTCGTTGATCTGTCTAATATTGACAGTGGAGTGTTAAAGTCTCCCACTATTATTGTGTGGGAGTCTAAGCCTCTTTGTAGGCCGTTAAGAACTTGCTTTATGTATCTGGGTGCTCCTGTGTTGGGTGCGTATATATTTAGGATCGTTAGCTCTTCTTGTTACATTGATCCTTTTACCATTATGTAATACCCTTCTTTGTCTCTTTTGATCTTTGTTGGTTTAAAGTCTATTTTATCAGAGACTAGGATTGCAACTCCTGATTTTTTTTGCTCTTCATTTGCTTGGTAAATCTTTCTCCATCCCTTTATTTTGAGCCTATGTGTGTCCTTGCATGTGAGACAGATTTCCTGAATACAGCACACTGATGGATCTTGACTTTTTATCCAATTTGCCAGTCTGTGTCTTTTGATTGGGGCATTTAGCCCATTTATATTTAAGGTTAATATTGCTATGTGTGAATTTGATCCTGCCATTTTGGTGCTAGCTGGTTGTTTTGCCTGTTAGTTGATGCAGTTTCTTCATTGTGTCGATGGTATTTACCATTTGGTACATTTTTGGGGTGGCTGGTACTGGTTGTTCCTTTCTGTGTTTAGTGCTTTTTTCAGGAGCTCTTGTAAGGCAGGCCTAGTGGTGATGGAATCTTTCAGCAATTGCTTGTTCGTAAAGGATTTTATTTCTCCTTCGCTTATGAAGCTTAGTTTGGCTGGATATGAAATTCTAGATTGAAAGTTCTTTTCTTTAAGGATGTTGAATGTTGGCCCCCACTCTCTTCTGGCTTGTAGGGTTTCTACCAAGAGATCTGCTGTGAGTCTGATGGGCTTCCCTTTGTGGGTAACCCAGCGTTTCTCTCTGGCTGCCCTTAGCATTTTTTTCTTCATTTCAACCCTGGTGAATCTGACGATTATGTGCCTTAGGGTCGCTCTTCTTAAGGAATATCTTTGTGGTGTTCTCTGTATTTCCTGGACTCGAATATTGGCCTGCCTTGGTAGGTTGGGGAAGTTCTCCTGGATAATATCCTGAAGAGTGTTTTCCAGCTGGATTGATTCTCTTCATCACATTCAGGTACACCTATCAAACGTAGATTGGGTCTTTTCACATAATCCCATATTTCTTGTTAGTTTTGTTCATTTATTTTTTCTCTAATTTTGCCTTCTCATTTTATTTCATTGAGTTGATCTTCAATCTCTGATATCGTTTCTTCTTGTTCAGTTTGGCTGTTGAAACTTTTGTATGCTTCATGAAGCTCTCTTGTGTTTTTCAGCACCATCAAGTCATTTATATTCTACTCTAAGCTGTCTGTTCTCATTAGCATTTTATCTGACCTTTTTTCAAGGTTCTTAGTTTCTTTGCATTGGGTTAAAACATGTTCTTTTAGCTCAGAGAAGTTTGTTATTACCCACCTTCTGAAGCCTGTTTCTGTCAGTTCATCAAACTCATTCTCCATCCAGCTTTGTTCCCTTGCTGATGAGGAACTGTGACCCCTTGGAGGAGGAGAGGTGTTCTGGTTTTTGGTGTTTTCATCCTTTTTGCACTGTTTTCTTCCCATCTTTGTTGATTTATGTACCTGTGGTCTTTGTAGTTGGTGACTTCGGGTGGAGTCTCTGAGTGGATGTTGAAGTTATTTCTTTCTGTTTTTTAGTTTTCCTTCTGACAGTCTGGCCCCTCTGCTGTAGGACTGCTGAAGTCCACTCCAGACTCTGTTTGCCTGGCGTCACCTGTGGCGGCTGCAGAACAGCTAGGGTTGCTGCCGGTTTCTTCATCTGTTATTTTTGTCCCAGAAGGATACCTGCCAGATGTTAGCCTGAGCTCTCCTTTATGAGGTATCTCTTTGGACAACAAGGGCCAGGGAGCTGCTTGAGGAGACAGTCTGTCCCTTATAGGAGCTCAAGTGCTGAGCTGGGAGCTCTGTTGTTCCATTCAGAGCTGCTGGGCAGGTACGTTTACGTCTGCGGCAGTGGAACGCATCACCGCCTTTTTTTCCAGGTGCTCTGTCCTGGGAAGGTGGGGCTTTATTTATAAATTCCTGACGTGCTGCTGCCTTTTTACAAAGATGCCCTACCCAGCAAGGAGATAGTCTGGTCACAGTCTGCCAGCAGAGTCATTACTGAGCTGCTGTGGGCTCTGCCCAGCTGTTGTGTGAACTTCCTTGAGGTTTTGTTTACAAAGGTATAGTTAGAACTGCCTTGGTAATGGTGGTCTGCCTCAGTAATGATGGTCTTCCTCAGTAACAGAGGACTGCCTCAGTAATGGCAGACTGCCTCAGTAAAAGGCAGATTGCCTTGGTAATGGCGGACTGCCCCAGTAGTGGCGGACTGCCTTGGTAATGGGTGATGCTCTTCCGTCCACCAAGCTGGACTGTCCTAGGTCCAGCTGTGCTTGCTGCAAAACTCTCAGTCCAGAGTGTTTCAGATTGCTGGTCTTTGTGGGGGTGGGCCCCGCTGAGCCAGATCTCCTGGCTCCCTGTTTCAGGCCCCCTTTTTTTCTCAGTTGAATGAGCGGCTCTGTATCCCAGGCGTTCTGGCCACCTGTTGAAATGGCTGCCCGGATTTGTGTGAGTTTTTGTGTGGAGACCCACAGCGCTGGCTGAAACAGCCATGCTGGAAACTCGTGGTGCTTTTCACAGGAATCTGCTGGTCTGTGGGTGTAAAAACTCGTTTGGAAATGCAGTGATCACTCACCCTCTGTGTTCCTTTTGCTGGAAACTGCACTCCAGAGCTGTTCCTATTCGGCTATCTTGGATCTCAATCTTATTCTTTCATTGACATGTAAGTACTCAGAATGTCACTAGAAAGTAAGCCTTTTATGTAAGAAGAGAAAATTTAACTCCACAGTTGTTTGGAGATAAATATATATTTTCTGAGTCCACTTTGGGAAAGGGGACTACAATTTTTAATAACAAACTCATGGAAACTTCATTAGCCTTTGAAAAGTATGTTTGACTCAGTTATGGTTTTCCTAACTACACAAATATTCATTAGGATACTGAAGTTTATAAAACTCATTGAAGGCTGTGATAGGATTTGAGGCAGCTTAGGTGAAACTAATAGATATCTACTTCTGCTAAAAGCTGATGTGAAAATGAGTGTTGGGAATGGGGGCAGTGGCTCACACCTACAATCCCAGCACTTTGGGAGGCTAAGGCAGGTGAATAGCTTGAGCCCAGGAGTTCAAGACTAGCCTGGGCAACATAGTGAAACCCCCTCTCTACTACAAACACAGAAATTAGTTGGGCTTGGTAGCATGTAATCCCAGCTACTCAGGAGGCTAAGGCACGAGAATAGCTTGAACCTGAGAGACAGAGATTGCAGTGAGCTGAGATCCTGCCACTGCAGTTTAGCCTGGGCGACAGAGCGATACTCGGTCTCAAAAAAAAAAAAAGGAAAATTAGCGTTGTTTGGAAGCACCCTCAGAAGAGGTATGGGAGTCCCCGGTGTTTGTTGTATTTGTTTTTCTTAGGATTGGTTTTGTGTGTTGCAACCAGCTTTAAAATTGAAGCAGAATAGAAAAGAAAATTCAGTTTATTGACCATAAGTACAGTATTATTTTGATAAAAATTATTTATAAAAATACATAGAAATTAATTCATACAGGCATATATGTTGATGTACACCAGCTTATGATCCAGAATGCATTTTTACTTTGTCAGAATTTTGAAAGCTTCTGCAGCACTGTAACTATGTACTTAACTTTATAGATATAAAAAAAAAGTGAGGATAAGAGAAGTTAGACATATCTTGCTTAAGGTCCCTGGTGTATTTTTGGATTTTTAATTTGGTGTTGGGAACTGTATGATGGAACAACTAATAATAGCAGTGGTAGCAAATGTTAGTCTTCCTTGAGCACACTTATCCTTTTTGAAGCTTTCTACCAAAAAAGCCACCTTTGAAGCTTTTTACATTTATTGGTTTATTTGATCCTTGCATAATCCTCTGAGCTCAGCATTATTTTTCCTGTTTCATGTGTAAAGAAGTCGAGACACTGAAGTCTTAACTGCAAATAGATGGTGAACTAGGATTTGTACCTTGTCTAATTGAAATACCTGAGTTTTTAATCATTGGGCTATACAGTCTCTTATTTGCAAATGCTTACTATCTTCCTCTAAGAGTACCAATTTATTTTCTGAGAGTGATTATGTCTTTTAAGTTACTGACAGGCTTCAGGTTAGGTCCAAGCTTAAAATGCTGTTTTTCAGTAAGTAACAGTCACTTTGCATAGTGATCGGTTATTGAGGCTTTATCATTTTCCCCCCTGAGGTCCACAGGGTCATCTATAAGGCTAGTTAGCACTCTGTTTATTGAACACATCTTTATTAAGTGTACATTTTGTGTCAGTAAAACTTCTAGGTGTTAGAAATACAAACATTAATGAAACGTAGCTCCTGGCCTGAGTAACTTCTAAGCTATATTATTCTATTTCAATGCATCTGGTCTCTTCTTCCTACTATAATAGAGTGACTTAGACTGGGTAATTTAGAAGTAATAGAAATTTATTTCTCACAATTTTGGAGGCTGTGAAGCCTAAGATCAAGCCACTAGCAGATTTGATATCTACTGTGTCCTCACAGGTTGGAAGGGTCTAACAGGCTCCCTTGGGCATCTTTTTTTTTGAGACAGAGTCTCACTCTGTCACCAGGCGCCAGGCTGGAGTGCCATGGCATGATCTCGGCTCACTGCAACCTCCGCCTCCCGGGTTCAAGCAATTGTCCTCCCTCAGCCTCCTGAGTAGCTGGGACTATAGGCACGTGCCACCATGCCCAGCTAATTTTTGTATTTTTTTAGTAGACATGGGGTTTCACCGTGTTAGCCAGGTGGGCATCATTTATTAGCGTACCAATTCTGTTCATGAGGGCAGAAACCTCATTGACCTAATCACCTTCCAAAAACCCCGCCTCCTAATAACCATCATATTGGGGCTTAGATACCAACATGAATTTTGTAAGGACACAAACATTCAGACCATAGCACCTGGGAAAATGGGATTTATTATTTTGCTATTTACACTGAGAGTCAAATAGAAATATACATAGAAGTAACAAAAGGATTTTTTAAATTTAAGAAGTATAATCTAAAAGTAAAATATCAGGGAGTAGAAGAAATGTTATTGTTTTATAACCTTAATTTATAAAACTCTGATTTTCAAATATTGTTAAGATTATAGTTTTATGGTTTAACAACTCGGAAAATGAGCACAACTGCCATTAAGATCTCATGATTAAAGCTATACATACTTTTACATTAAATTTTATTTATTCATTTATTTAATATATATTTTATTGCACTTTAGGTTCTGAGGTACATGAGCAGAACACGCAGGACTGTTGCATAGGTACATACATGGCAATGTGGTTTGCTGCCTCCATCCCCGTCACCTATATCTGACATTTCTCCCCAGGTTATCCCTCCTCAACCTCCCTACCCCCCCGTCCCTCCTCTATTCACCCCCAACAGACCCCAATAGAATTCAGATTAAGTTAGGGTAAATTATATTCTCTGAATTCATTTTAAAGTTGTTAAAGGACTTTATTTCATTGAATTATACGTAACAAGTGGCCATTTATCATGAGAAGGAAAGCCTTCTCATGATAAATGGCCACTTGTTATGTCTAGGGATATCTGATATGGAGAGATGTTGCAAACTGGATTGACGTATTCTTCTGAGAGGTATTGATTGATTATACAAATGAACAGTGACTTGATAAAAAACCTTTTTATTGAAGAAAAGTGCACAAATTATAAGGGCACTTTTTTGATGAATAATGATAATCTAGCCAGTGGTATATGTTAATAACTACTTCTATGAAAAAAGATTTGTGTGTGTATACACACATGTACACATTCACACACAAGCTCATTATAAATCTCATATAAAAGCATATAAAAGATGATTATGTAATTTACAAATAGTCAAATACCCAGTACTTTTGATTGTAAATTTTACAGAGCCAGTGAACTGTCACAGAATGCTTTTACTGATTTTTGTTAAGCTTCTGTCTGTGGCGAACCAGTGGTTGCATATGATGGAGTAATGTAGTGTTGGCATGAATGTTGGTTGATAATTTGTTTTCATTAAAGAATAAGATGATAGTGAAACAATAAAAACATATGCTAGTGCTTCACTTATTGATCAGTGACTTGAGCAGTTTTCAAATACTGGAAAAATAATCTGATTTTTTGTGCTATTTACAATGTAACAACAGCAAAAATGACATGCTTTTAAGTTCAGTCTGCATTATTAACATTTTCCCTATTACTTTTCTAAATCTAGGCAGTCAAGAAAACAATAAATCAAGCCCTGATTTATAGCATTTGCTAGTTCTGTGATATAAATACTACCTGTATGATAGATTTCAACATCATGTCACTGAACTCATGGTTGAGATGAGTTTGGGTAGCAGCCCACCATTATAAGGTGTTTCCACCATAGAGATACAATAAACTATGGAACCTCAAGAGAATATGTTCATTGGCTTGTTTTGTATCATCAATGACTTGTTTTAAAGAAATATCTTGTTCTGTCATTTGAATCTTAAGTTATTCCACGAACTTTGTCTCTGATGATAGCTAATTTATAGTGCTGGGTTTTGTTTTTATTTTTTTTAATCTTATTATATTAAATTATTGTAAAGTAGTTTTTACATCTTAATAACTATTTCACCAAACTTGTGATTTAGAATTCTAAACCCATTTGTGGAAATTTGTGCTATTCTGGTTTTTTTACTGACCCGCTGTTGATTTTCTTTTCCTGTGCAAATGTCAGCTTAGTTTTTGACAGGGCTGAGGTCTTAGGTCATGGAAGAGTTGCATTCAAATATTTTAACCTCTTATTTAAAAGACTAATACACACGTTTTTCTCAAACTGAACAGTCTTACTGTATTTCAGCCTTGCCAAGTGAGAGCGCTTTAGCTTTTTGATTTTAGAATTTGTTTATCCTTATTGAACTATCTTAAGTTTCCCAGCTTCAGGGCTATCTTAATAGGAGTGCATGAGCTCTTATTTAATGTGGTATTTGGTATTTCTTATATAGTAAGATTAAATTTGGGATCTCAATAGCTGTATATGTTTTTTCTTATCCTCTCTCAGACTCTACCACTCATTTTAGCCATTCTATATACTACAGAAAGTGTAAAATAAAACATGAGAGAACACATTGTCCCTGGCTTGTTGGCAGCAGAGCAGCCAGAGAGTTCCAGATTTCCCTTTTTTTTTTTTTTTTTTTTTTTTTTTTTTTGAGACAGAGTCTCACTCTGTAGACTGGAGTGTGTGGTGCAATTTCAGCTCACTGCAACCTCTGCCTCCCAGGTTCAAGCAGTTCTCTGCCTCAGCCTCCCAAGTAGCTAGGATTACAGGCACCCACCACCGCGCCCGGGTAATTTTTGTATTTTTAATAGAGACGAGGTTTCACCATCTTGGCCAGTCTGGTCTTGAACTCTTGACTTCATGATCCACCTGCCTCAGCCTCCCAAAGTGCTGGGATTACAGGTGTGAGCCACCGCACCTGGGTGAGAATTCCTCTTAAACATAGGTCAGATTATGTCTTTTCTTGTGCTCAAAACTTTCATTGGTTTCCTATCAGATTTCTTCTTTGACCTCGTCTTTTTTCTCCACTCATTTCATTTCTTTTTATTGGTTTCCTTGTTCCTCAGACTTGTCAAGTACATGCTGACTGTGATGCATTTGAACTTGCTGTTCTGTCTCTGTTTTACTATATATTTTACTTATTAATATATTGTGCCTTCTAACTTGAATATATGCCTCATGAGGGCAGGGGGTTCTGTTTGCTTCATTGCGATATCCCCAGTGCCTAGAATAGTGCTTGGCACATAGTAAGTACTGGCAAATATTGTTGATATGTATGCAGAATGCTATGGATTCATAATTTCTGTCTAAATGTATTAACACTCAAATGCAGGGCATGATACTGAAATTAGTAAGCAGTGTTTGCATTTGTTAACTTATTTTACTTTGTAAAATAATAAAGTCTTAGAGTGGGATGCAATTTAGAAACCTTTTCTAACTTTTCCTGTGTTGCTTCTCACACTGGCGTGAGAGTAGCCCAGGAGTGTGCAGCAGTATGCTAGAGTACAAAGTGGTTGAAAGCACTGATTCTGGAGCTGGATTTCCTAGGATCCAGCTGCATGTCCTTGGGCAATTTACTTACCATCTCTGTGCTTTGGTTTTCTCATCTATGAGATGGAAATAATAAGAGTACCTACCTCATAGGACTTTTAGGATCAGTAAGAGAGTTAGTAAATATTAAGTGCTTAGAACAGTACGTGGCACATTAAGTAGGCCATATTTGAGTTTTAGTTATCAGTGTAACATGAAAGTGGGGGACTAACACAGATAGGAAATGGAATATAAAATCACTTTTATATATATGTACGTTTTATTGCCCTTTAGGTTCTGGGGTACATGTAAAGAACATGCAGGATTGTTGCATAGATACATACATGGCAATGTTTGCTGCCTCCATCCCCCTGTCACCTACATCTGGCATTTCTCCCCATGTTATCCCTCTCCAACTCCCTACCCCACACTGTACCTCCCCTAGTCTCCCCCTACACACCTCAGTGTGTGATGCTTCCCTCCCTGTGTCCATGTGTTCTCGTTGTTCAACACCCACCTGTCAGTGAGAACATGCGGTGTTTGATTTTCTGTTCTTGTGTCAGTTTGCTGAGAATGATGGTTTCCAGGTTTATCCATGTTCCTACAAAAGACACAAACTCATTGTTTTTTATGACTGCATAGTATTCCATGGTGTATATGTGCCACATTTTCCCTGTCCAGCCTATCATTGATGGGCATTTGGGTTGGTTCCAAGTCTTTGCTATTGTAAACAGTGCTGCAGTGAACATACATGTGCATGTATCCTTATAACAGAATGATTTATAATCCTTTGGATATATACCCAGTAATGGGATTGCTGAGTCAAATGGAATTTCTATTTCTAGGTCCTTGAGGAATCGCCACACTGTCTTCCACAATGTTTGAACTAATTTACACTTCTATCAACAGTGTAAAAGTGTTCCTGTTTCTCCACATCCTCTCCAGCATCTGTTGTCTCCAGATTTTTTAATGATTGCCATTCTAACTGGCATGAGATGGTATCTCAGTGTAGTTTTGATTTGTATTTCTCTAATGACCAGTGATGATGAGCATTTTTTCATGTGTTTGTTGCCCTCATATATGTCTTCTTTTGAAAAGTGTTTGTTCATACCCTTTGCCCACTTTTGATTTTTTTTTTGTTTTTTTTTTTTTTTTGTCTTGTAAGTCTGTTTTAGTTCTTTGCAGATTTTGGATACAAGTCCTTTGTCATATAGGTAGTTTGCAAAATTTTTTTCCCATTCTGTTGGTTGCTGGTTCACTCTAATGATTGTTTATTTTGCTGTACAGAAGCTCTGGAGTTTAATTAGATCCCATTTGTCTATTTTGGCTTTTGTTGCAAATGCTTTTGGTGTTTTAGTAATGAAGTCCCTGCCTATACCTATGTCCTGAATTGTTTTGCCTAGGGTTTCTCCTAAGGTTTTTATGGTGTTAGGTCTTATGTTTAAGCCTTTAATCCATCTGGAGTTAATTTTAGCATAAGGTGTCAGGAAGGGGTCCAGTTTCTGCTTTCTGCACATAGCTAGCCAGTTTTTGCAACACCATTTATTAAACAGGGAATCCTTTCCCCATTGCTTGTTTTTGTCAGGTTTGTCAAAGATCAGATGGTTTTAGATGTGTGGCGTTGCCTCTGAGGCCTCTGTTCTATTCCATTGGTCTATATCTCTTTTGGTACCAGTACCATGCTGTTTTGATTACTGTAGCCTTGTAGTATAGTTTGAAGTCAGGTAGCGTGGTGCCTCCAGCTTTGTTCTTTTTGCTTAGGATTGTCTTGGCTATGCGGGCTCTCTTTTGATTCCATATGAAGTTTAAGGTGTTTTTTTACAGTTCTGTGAAGAAGGTCATTGGTAACTTGATGGGGATAGCGTTGAATCTGTAAATTACTTTGGGCAGTAAGGCCATTTTCATGAATTGATTCTTTGTAACCATGAGCATGGAATGTTTCTCCGTCTGTTTGTGTCCTCTCTTATTTCGTTGAGCAGTGGTTTGCAGTTCTCCTTAAAGAGGTCCTTTACATCCTTTGTTAGTTGTCTTTCTAGGTATTTTATTCTCTTTGTAGCAATTGCGAATGACAGTTCGTTCTTGATTTGGCTGTCTTTCAGTCTGTTATTGGTGTATAGGAATGATTTTTGCACATTGATTTTGTATCCTGAGACTTTGCTGAAATTGCTTATCAGTTTCAGGAGATTTTGGGCTGAGATGATGGGGTCTTGTAAATATACAATCATGTCGTCTGCGAATAGAGACAATTTGACTTCCTCCTTTCCTAATTGAATAACCTTTATTTCTTTTTCTTGCCTGATTGTTCTGGCCAGAGCTTCCAATACCATATTTAATAGGAATGGTGAGAGAGGGCATCCTTGTCTAGTGCCAGATTTCAAAGGGTATGCTTCCAGTTTTTGCTCATTCAGCATGATTTTGGCTGTGGGTTTGTCTTAAATAACTTTTATTATTTTGAGATAGGTTTTGTCAATCCCTAGTCTATTGAGGGTTTTTAGCATAAAGGGCTATTGAATTTTGTTGAATAAAATCACTTTTTTAAAAAAGAGAAATAATTGCCATTCTAACTGATGTGAGATGGTATCTTATTGTGGCTTTGATTTGTATTTGTCTAATGACCAGTGATGATGAGCTTTTTTTCATATGTTTGTTGGCCACATAAGTGTCTTCTTTTGAGAAGTGTCTGTTCATATTCTTTGCCCACTTTTTGATGAGGTTGGTTTTTTTTCTTGTAAATTTGTTTAAATTCCTTGTAGATTGTGGATATTAGCCCTTTGTCAGATGGATAGATTGCAAAAATTTTCTCCGATTCTCTAGGGTGCCTGTTCACTGTGATGATAGTTTCTTTTGCTGTGCAGAAGCTCTTTAGTTTAATTAGGTCCCATTTGTCAATTTTGGCTTTTTGTTGCCTTTGCTTTTGGTGTTTTAGTCATGAAGTCTTTGCCTATGCCTATGAATGGTAAACCTAGGTTTTCTTCTTGGGGTTTTTTTTTTTTTTTTTTTTATCATTTTAGGTCTTATGCTTAAGTCTTTAATCCATATTGAATTAATTTTTGTATAAGGTAGGGGTCCAGTGTCAGTTTTCTGCATATGGCTAGCCAGTTTTCCCAATACTATTTATTAAATAGGGAATCCTTTCTCCATTGCTGGCTTTTGTCAGGTTTGTCAAAGATCAGATGGTTGTAGATGTGTGGCGTTATTTCTGAGGCTTCTGTTCTGTTCCATTGGTCTGTATCTCTGTTTTGGTACAAGTACCATGCTGTTTAGGTTACTGTAGCCTTGTAGTATAGTTTGAAGTCAGGTAGTGTAATGTTTCCAGGTTTGTTCTTTTTGCTTAGGGTTGTCTTAGCTATACGAGCTTTTGGTTTTGTATGAAATTTAAAGTAGCTTTTTCTAATTCTGTGCAGAAAGTCAACAGTAGCTTGATCGGGATAGCATCGAATCTATAAATTACTGTGGGCAGTATGGCCATTTTCATGATATTGATTCTTTCTGTCCATGACCATGGAATGTTTTTCCATTTGTTTGTGTCCTCTCTTATTTCCTTGAGCAGTGGTGTGTAGTTCTCCTTGAAGAGGTCCTTCACATCCCTTGTAAGTTGTATTCCTAGGTATTTTATTCTCTCTGTAGCAGCCGTGAATGGGAGTTCACTCATGATTTGGCTGTTTGTCTATTATTGGTGTATAGGAATGCTTGTGAGTTTTGCACATTGATTTTGTATCCTGAGACTTTGCTGAAGTTACTTATCAGCTTAAGGAGATCTTGGGCTGAGACGTTGGGGTTTTCTAAATATACAGTCATATCATCTGCGAACAGAGACAATTTGACTTCCTCTCTTCCTCTTTGAATCCTCTTTATTTCTTTCTCTTGCCTGATTGCCCTGGCTAGAACTTCCAATATCATGTTGAATGGGAGTGATGAGAGAGGACATCCTTGTCTTATGCTGGTAGTCAAAGGGAATGCTTCCAGCTTTTGCCCATTCAGTGTGATATTGGCTGTGGGTTTGTCATAAATAGCTAGTCAATGCCTAGTTTATTGAGAGTTTTTAGCATGAAGGGGTGTTGAATTTTATCGAAGGCCTTTTTTGCATCTGTTGAGATAACCATGTCATTTTGGTCATTGGTTCTGTTTATGTGATGGATTATGTTTATTGATTTGCGTATGTTGAACCAGCCTTGCATCCCAGGGATGAAGCGGACTTGATCATGGGATAAGCTTTTTGATGTGCTGCTGGATTTGGTTTGCCAGTATTTTGCTGAGGATTTTGCATGGATGTTCATCAGAGATATTGGCCTGAAATTTTCTTTTTTTGTTGTATTTCTGCCAGGTTTTGGTAGCAAGATGATGCTGGCTTCATAGTTAGGGAAGAGTCCTTCTTTTTCTACTGTTTGGAATAGTTTCAGAAGAAATGGTACCAGCTCCTCTTTGTACTTCTCGTAGAATTCGGCTGTGAATCCGTCTGGTCCTGGGCATTTTTTGGTTGGCTGGGTGTTAATTACTGCCTCAATTTCAGAACTTGTTATTGGTCTGTTCAGGGATTCGCTTTCTCCTGGTTTAGTCTTGGGAGGGTGTATGTTTCCAGGAATTTATCCATTCTTCTAGATTTTCTAGTTCATTTGCGTAGACGTGTTTATAGTATTTTCTGATGTTAGTTTGTATTTCTGTGGGATCAGTGGTGGTATCCTGTTTATCATTTTTATTGTGTCAATTTTATTCTTCTCTCTTTTCCTCTTTATTAGTCTGGCTAGCAGTCTATTTTGTTAATCTTTTTTAAAAAAACCAGCTCCCATATTTATTGATTTTTTTTTTTTGAAGGATTTGCTGGAGAGGATATGGAGAAATAGGAACACTTTTACATTGTTGGTGGGAGTGTAAATTAGTTCAACCATTGTGGAAGATGTGGCGATTCCTCAAGGATCTAGAACAAGAAATACCTTTTGACCCAGCAATCCCATTACTGGGTATATACCCCCAAAATTATAAATCATTCTACTATAAAGACACATGCACATGTGTGTTTACTGCAGCACTATTCACAGTAGCAAAGACTTGGAACCAACCCAAATGACCATCAGTGATAGACTGGTTAAAGAAAATGTGGCACATATACACCGTGGAATACTATGCAGCTATAAAAAACAATGAGTTCATGTTCTTTGCAGGGACATGGATGAAGCCAGAAACCATCATTCTCAGCAAAGTAACACAGGAACAGAAAACCAAACCCCTCATATTCTCACTCATAAGTGGGAGCTGAACAATGCAAACACAGGGACACAGGGAGGGAAACATCACACACCAGGACCTGTCAGGGTGTGAGGGACTACGGGAGGGATAGCATTAGGAGAAATACGTAATGTAGATGACGGGTTGATGGGTACAGCAAACCACCATGGCAAATGTATACCTATGTAACAAACTTGCACATTGTGCAAATATATCTTAGAACTTAAAGTATCATTTTAGAAAAGAGAGAATGAGATTTCCAGTAAATTTTATACTTCCTTTGGGCCATTGAAATCAGGCAACAGATGAATAAATTAGGCAAGTGAGAGTCAGTGGCTTTACAGGAAAAAGGTCAGCTATAATTCAGCTTAGACATCCCTGTGACTATGACCCCAGTGATTTTTATTACTGATTAGTCATTCCCGAAGTATGGTAGCTTACTACCTAATGAGTTGATTCCTCTGTTGGACAGAATCCATTGTAAGAAAATTCTTTGTTTTGTTGATCTGAAGTCTGTCTCTTTTGTAACTGGCCCTGGCTCTTTTGTCGGTGGCGTGGTGGGGAGGGGGGTGCGTAATACCTAATAGGCCTGTTGGTTGTATTGCTCCATTAGGATTTGCGTCTTCAGCTTAAAGCTTTAGTTTCCTTGGTCATACTCCGTATGACATGGGTTTTGAACCCTTTAGAACTTGATTATCTTTCCCTGGGGGTAATTCGTTTATCAATATTTCTCTTAAAATGCAAGACCCAGAGCTAGTAACTGACCTTGTTTCACTTAATCTGCCGGTGTGAGAAATTGCATAGTAAAATGTAAAAAACACTTGCATTTTAGGGCAATATGTCATTAATTGACACTGTAATATTTGGTTAGAGTCACTTTGAGCCTAATTTTCCTCAAATACAAGATTAGCCAACACTAATAAAAGGTTAATAACAAAGCTTTCTTGATATGGTAAATTTTGAGAAAAAAAGTGTGTCAACCTTCATGCTAAAAATCAAATTCTTGCTAATGTTAACCTTAGTCAACTAATATGAAAATCTAAGGAAATAATTCTAAGATCATTTCAGTGACATTGCAGTTAGTATTATTTATGTACTCTTAATAATATCTTGGGGGAGGTTAGCTTTATTGCCTTCAACTAACAGTTTCTTTTAGGTGTTGCGTTTAATCTAGCTGTTTATTTTGATGTCTATATTCTAATTTAAGTATTTGTTATGAAGAATAACTATTACCAGTTTTACTGATTTCCTGGTACAACCAAATTAATTTTAGTTTTCTTAAGTTTTTTTTTTCTTCTTTCCTTTTCTTTTTTCTTTTTTGAGACAGAGTCTCACTCTGTTGTCAGGCTAGAGTGCAGTGGCACGATCTCGGCTCACTGCAACCTCCGCTTCTCTGGTTCAAGCAATTTCCTGCCTCAGCCTCCCTAATAGCTGGGACTACAGGTGTGCGCCACCACACCAAGCTAATTTTTTCATTTTTAGTAGAGATGGGGTTTCACCATGTTGGCCAGATGGTCTCCATCCCTTGACCTTGTGATCTTCCTGCCTTGGCTTCCCGAAGTGCTGGGATTACAGGTGTGAGCCTCTGCACCTGGCCCTAACTCTGTTTTATATAACCTCACCATTTTGATTTGAAAACATTCCCAGAATCTGTTTTGTCGTCCTTGATCTGTATTCAAGTCTCATGTGTACCACTGAGAAACTTTGGGTTCTTGGGCAGATCATTTAACTGGCCCCTACACACATTTCTTCTTCTGCATAGTGAGAGGCTTTTACTTCTTTAACTCTCCTCCTCTACCCATCCTCTATAGCAGCCAGAAGAAATCCAAACTCACCTCTGCCCATATCTTCAACCTCTGCCCTCCACGCTATACCTTTTATCTATACTGGCTACTCAGGTTTTTTCACAGCATTTCACAGTTTATCTGTGTTTTTGATTTATTTACTTGTTTCCCCCATTAGACTAGATGCTTGATGAAGGCAGATAATGTATTTTCATTCACTGCTGTAAAACCCAATGTAGAATAACATGTGTTGCACATAGAAGATGCACAAATACTTACTGTTCTTAAGATCCTATGGTATTCCTGTTACTTTCAGATAGGCATGCAGCTTTTTCTTTCTCCTGGTGTAGTGTTTACTAAATTCTTTCCAGCTACTTGGACATTCATATTAAAATGATATTTTATTTTAACTTGGTAAGTATAAATTACAATGCCATATGAAGGCTCTAGCCCCAGATATGTCAGTTTCTGGTATATTCTTTAGTTGATGTATTTCTAGGATAGTTTTTAAGTGATTACAAAATGTTCCTAGTGATTGGTAAGAATATGACTTGGTCGTCTTGGCCTATCTGTACTATAAAATGTGACTCTAGCCTAAGCTTAAGTTTGTTGCTGTTATGTTGTTGTGTAGGTGCCAGAACTTTACTCCTTTGGTAGTGTCAGTATTGATATCTGTCATCTGGAAAGCAAGAATCTTCCTGAAATTTACTAATAAATTTAATACTACTGCCATACTGCCCAGAAATAATAAATTGTTCATTTTTGGGGAGGTGAAGTACCAGAATACTGTTTGGTCACTTACCTAGTGGCTTAAAGGAACTAGAGCACCTGTCCAAGGGAGCCGTTTAGTTTCCCCCCAGCACTTATGATTGAGCCTTTGACTATTTCAGAAGTGGGATTGGAGAAGTTTGTCTTGTTCTCTTGTCTCTTTTCAGGTTGAAGTTTAGGAGATTAACTCATTTTGACCATTTTCCCATTTCATTTTTGCTCTAGGCAGTAACTAGGGCTAAAGCTCTTGGGAGGCACTTGGCTGTGCTTGCTGAAGTATTTCCAGTAGTTGGACTGTCTCTGGGAAATAAGTGCATTTCGTTTAAAGCTCTTCAAAGCTGTGTAAATCTTGGCAGAACCCCATAGAAACCATAGCATATAATTCCTTTTAGAACAACTATATTATTAAATGAAGAATTTGGGGTAAAACATATTGCTTTAATGGTCTTAATAATACTATGTAAAAGGTCCTTCTACATTAATATTCAAAATATTTTCTGTAGTGATGGAAATCCTCTGCATCTCCCAGTTCGAAGGTAGGCTTTCCCAATCTCTTGGGATCTAGCAAGGTTCATTTTAGTCTTACCTGCAACTATCCCTGCAAGAGTGTAGATTTGAAGTTTTTAATAAAGTTAACCAGTTCTTGTATTTCTGATAAATAGAGGAGAATGGCATTTGAGTAATCAGAAAATACTACCTCAAAATAATAAAAATTATTTAGAAAATGATGGCATTATAATGCTTTCTAAGCTTAATGATGTTAATTAAAATTATACAGTTATTGACTAGTACTTTTTTTATACCTATCCCCAGGGAAGGAAGAATATGCAAGATGGTGCAAGTGATGGTGAAATTGCAAAATTTGATGGTGCTGGTTATGATAAGGATCTGGTGGAAGCCCTTGAGAGAGACATTGTATCCAGGAATCCTAGCATTCATTGGTTAGAGTCTTTCAAATTATTGAACTAAAGTAGAGGAGAAAACAGTTATAGGTTGGCTTGGTGTGAGTTTTCTCTTGTTGTCCATTAATCTTATTATGACCACATCTATAATATGAGAGTATAGATTGGTGGGACAGTTTCTGTCGAATAACCAAGGACATTTTACATGTTAATTTGAAGTTGACGTAACTGATGAAAGTTGTAAATTGAATGACATGTCTTTATTAATAACTAACGTTTTCACTGATCTTTTTATGCAGTAAGAATTAGAATAATGTTCTTAATATGCGAATAATTTCATAAATTAAAAAAAAATTTAAAGAATTAGTTTTGACCATAAATCAAAGGTCCCTGAAGAAACCTTATGAAACTTTGCTATTCTTTCAAAGGGATGACATAGCAGATCTGGAAGAAGCTAAGAAGCTGCTAAGGGAAGCTGTCGTTCTTCCAATGTGGATGCCTGACTTCTTCAAAGGGATTAGAAGGCCATGGAAGGTGAGAATTTATTAAATTGGTTTTGGTGTAAGAATGCTGCTTGTATCAGAATGAAAGGCAGCATTGCTGTAGTTTTTAATGTATTTAACACGTTTTGAAAAGGTTGGGAGAAGTTTATATACACCCAAAACACCTGGATTTGATTTTGTAGTGTGACATGCCGCATCTGCATGGCAGGAGAGATGGGCTTGCAGTGTTGAAACTATATAGCCCTTAGCTAAAGTCACTTTCCTCAGGGGTGCTGAGCTAGAGATTAGTTTTAAGAATTTTCTAGATGTATGTTTTTGTAGATAAAAAGTTAAGCAGATTAAGCAGAAATAGTACATAGTCTTAGAGAAGAAAGGTTTGGCCAAACAGTTATTTTTCAAAAGTTGGAATATTTCTCCCTGATTGTTAATTATTTTAATTTGTTTTACTTGTCACTGACTTGAAGCTCATTTTTAACTATGTTATAGACTACATTTTTTATACTTTTGAGTTCTCACAGATTTTTTTTCTAAAAAGAGGTATTTAGCTGTGTTTTAAAAAAACAATTTCTTATGTCATTACAAAATATGATCTGACTTTATCAATTTATTTAGTCCTTGCTGTGCTTTTGTAGTATTTATTGGCAAACTGGATTAAGAAAATAAATGTAAAGATATATTTCCAAAGAATCTTATTCCTGACCTAATACATTTTTTTCTGTAACAATAGAATAAAATTCTTGAATAGAACTTTTATGTTTTTTAAAAGCTTATGTTTGAATTTTATGGGGATTTGTGAGAATATTTACTAAAATGGGACAATAAATGTATTTTATTTATTTTTTGAGATTGAGTCTCACTCTGTTGCCTAGGCTGGTAGGCAGTGGCACGATCTCAGCTCACTCACTGCAGCCTCCGCCTCCTGGGTTCAAGTGATTCTCATGCCTTAACCTCCTGAGTAGCTGGAATTACAGGTGCGTACCACCACACCAGCTAATTTTTGTATATTTGGTAGAGGCTGCGTTTTGTCATGTTAGCCAGGCTGATCTTGAACTCCTGGCCTCAAGTGATCCACTTGTCTCGGCTTCCCCAAGTGCTGGGATTACAGATGTGAGCCTGATAAATATATTTTAAAGAATACTTGAAAATAAGGAGGCCTCAGAAATTTTTCACATTTATAAACTTTGTCTCAAAACATAAATTCCAGAATTTCAGAACTGGAATAAGTCTTTGAGATCATCTTAAATCCCCACTATGTCACAGACTAGAAAATTGAAGTGCAAATAGGTTGTGACAGCCATAATAGACCTTTAGAAAATTTAAAACTCAATGTGTCTCAGCTTCTTATGTTAATATGTGCCTTCCCTCAGCAGTACACTTTCTCCTGCATGGTGTGATACTATTCCTTTATCCATCAGGCACTTGTTTAGCCCTTTTATTTTGTTTTTCAAGACATAGTCCTGAGTCGTGAGACATCCCAAATAGAGAGCTGGGCACTTATAGGTAGCTTTCAGTGTTAGTCAGTAGCAGAGCCTAATGGGTGGTACAGTCCACATGTGCTTGGAGAGTGAACATGACATGATTAGAGAGGGTTTTATGCTTGAGGGTGTGGGATTCAAGTGGCAGTTTGTAGGGTTGTGAGGATTTCACTGTGTTGGAGGAGACATTTTGGAGTTGTAGGAACTTGAGTGGGGGATGAATGACGGGAACAGCAGAATATAGTGAGAAAGTGTAAGTGTATTTGGGAAATAGATGCATTGAAATTTTGTAAGGAAAGCATCATAGCATATTGGTAAGGGGCACAGATCTTGGATCCAGACTGGGTGCATACGAATTCTAGCCCTTTCCACTTACTAGATCTGTGATCTTGAGCAAGTTATGAAACTTCTCCATTCCTCAGTTTTCTTATCTATAAAATGGGAATCATGTTATCTCATAGGATATAGTGAGGTTAAAATGAGGTAATGAGACAGTATCTGACAATAGTTAGCACTTCCAACTAAAAAATAATTTAGTGGAAGATTCAAATGGGAAGGAAGGTTGAGGCCAGATTGTATTTCCCAGGAATTTGGTCCTTTTTCTATAGGTGTTTGGGAGACCTCTTTGAGCAGTTAGGTAGCATCGTTAAACTAGTGAGTTGGGGAAAACAGTCTGGTTGCAATGAGCACAGAAAGATGGAAGGCAGAGAGCATGTTCAGAAGTGGTTGGCAGTAGTTAAGGCTTAAAATTCAAAGAACTTGAATTGGGATGGTAATTAGGAATGGAAGGACAGATGCTAGTGATATTTAATGAAGGAAGTTGGTAACCTTTTGAATGTAATATGTATGTCAAGATGAAGGCGGGGCAAAGAAAATTGGGTTTTGCCTATAGCAGAATAGTGACGATAACATAAATGTGGAGCTCAGGAAGGTGAAAGACACTGGCTTATTCTTCTTGATGAAAGTTCAGCAGGAGCAAGGGGAAAGAGATAAGGAATTATTTTTGAGTGTGAAATTTTGGTACAATATTCATGCAGAAATGCACCAAGTTAGAAATACAGGGATGAAGCTTATGAGAGCAGTAAAAGATGGAGATATTAAATGCTTTTTCAAACATACATCTCTGGGACAGACATTTCTCTAACAGAATAATAGTGAGGTTCTTCTTTGTAAGTTTTAAGATCAGAAAATTATACTCAGAAAATAAGGAGATGCCCAAGGAATAGACTACTGTATTTTCAGTGGCTGAAGTATATAAACATATCCTTGAATCAGTCTTACATTGAGACTGTATTCATCTATCCTTTTATCATCCAGGCCATCTTAGCACTTCTCAGACTGGACCATAATTTATCTGTATTTTCTAATAGATTAAAAGTCTCTTGAGGATTTATGTGTGATTCCTGACAGATTCAACTTTTTTTCCTCAGGGCTTAGTACTTAGTAAGCATTGGATAAATTTACACTGGGTAAATACACATTTATTGAGTATTTACCTTGTTTTAAGTAATAGGCTAAGTGCAGAGGATACCAAAATGAGTGAATAACAGCCCCCAAGAAGCTCATGGTCTTTGGGTGAATAGCATATATTTAATGGACACCATGTGTTAAGTGCAGTATTTGTTGAGGACAGTGTGACTAGTGTCTGATAGAGTAATGAACACGTTGCTATGGCAGGAGAGAGGAAGAGGGACTTAGTCTGCTATGGAGAATAATAACAAGGATGGCCTTCCAGAGCAGGTGATTCTGAGCTGAGACTTGAAAGATGAATAGAAGTTCGGCAGGCAGATGTGATGAAGAAAGGCTCTAAGACAGAATGGATGTCATGTACAAACACATGAAAAGTGTAAGAGAACATAGTATATGTGAGGAATCTTCTGTAGTTCAGTGTGGCTGGAAGTATAGAGTGTTTATATGGGACATAGTAACAAAAGACACTGCTAGAATGGTCGATGTGACCTACTTCTCACAAAGAGCCCTGCATGCCACGCTAAAGATGTCAGTGAGCCATTGAAGAGTCTTTAGTAGGAGGGTGATTTGCAAGTGTAGGAAGATCTCTTTTCTGTAGCAGTATGGAGGATAGGTTGGGGATGGGCATAGATGGATATGGAAAAGAAATCTGATTAGCAGGCAGTTGAAATAATCTAGCCAAACAGTGAGGACAAACGCCTGCACAAAGGCATTGGCTTTTTGCCTAGTGAAAAGTGAATGAATTTGTGAGGGATGTTTAGAAGGTATAAGTGACTGACTGTTTATAGGGATGTGAGAGAGAGACAAGTTTTATGACTCCCAGATTCCAGGCTTGAATGGAAGGCATATGCAATGACTTCTGACATCACCTACCCAGAGTTGCGCCAAACTTCACAAGGTTGAGAGCTCAGTTTTCTGCAAGACCGCCCTCATTTCAGACACTAGCTGCAAACTTGGGGGTCCCCAGGTCACTCTTATGACCAACTGGCTACAAATTCAGGGGTTCCCACTACCCTCTCAGGTTTGATTATTCTCTAGAATGGCTCACAGAACTGTGAGTCCTTACAGAAGGAAAGGAAGCCTTACAGTTGAGCCCAAGACAACATAGGCATGAACATTGTGGATCCCCTTACACGTGGCTTTTCTTCTGCCTCTGCCGCCCCGGAGACAACAAGACAACCCCTCCTTTTCCTCCTCCTCCTTAGCCTATCCAAGGTGAAGAGGTAATACACTTCCACTTAATGAATAATAAATATATTTTCTCATAATTTTCTTAATAACGTTTTCTTTTTTCTAGCTTACTTTATGGTTAGAATACAATATACAATACATATACAAAATGTGTGTTTATCTACAATTTTTATTACCAATAAGCCTTCAAATCAACAATAGGATATTCATTGTTATGTTTTTGGGGAATCAAAAATTATATGCAGATTTTTGACCATGTGGGGGATTGGTGCCCCAACCCCTGAGTTGTGCAGAGAGCAGCCATACTCGTGATAACAGTGTTACTGTAGCCAAAGTATATAAATCGGAACCAGCCAAGAGGAGAAACTTACAGGGTGAGGTCTGGAAGGATGCTGAAGGTGATGCTTTTGTCCTCTATTCCTGGAGTCAGGATGCTTTACTCTCCTGAATGTGTGACAATATGCAGATGATTGCAGTACATGGACATGTGACAGTACTGCTAGAGTTTGGATATGGTTTGGATATTTGTTCCACCAAATCTTATGTTGAAATTTGATTATTGGTGTGTGGTGTTGAGAAGTGGTGCCTAATGGGAGGAGTTTGGGCATGGGGCAGATCTCTCATGAATGGCTTGGTGCCGACCCCATGATAATGAGCAAGCTCACTCTGTTAGTTCTCATGAGAACTGGCTGTTTCCCCTCTCTCTTGCTTCTGCTCTTGCCGCATGAGTTCTGCATGCTGGCTCCCTTTCACCATTCTCCATAAGTGGAAGAAGCATGAGGCCATCACTAGAAGCTGAAGCTGAACGGGTACAGGCACCATGCTTCCTGTACAGCCTGCAGAACTGTAAGCCAAATAAATTTTTTTTTCTTTAAAATTACCCAGCCTCAGGTATTTCTTTATAGCAACACAAATGGACTAAGAGAAATACACAGAGTATTGCTAATTAGGGAAGCTCCCATGATCAATTGAATCATTGCCCATGGTTCTTAACCTCTCCATTTTGTGTATGTACCACATTTTCTTTTTCCATTCATCCATTGTTGGGCACTTAAGTTGATTTTATATTTTGGCTATTGTGACTAGTGTTGTAATAAACGCAGGAGTGCAGATACCTCTTCAATATATTGATTTCCTTTTTTTTTTTTTTTTGATATGTACCCAGTAGTAGAATTACTGGATCATGTGATAGACCTGCTCTTCATTTTTTGAGGAACTTCTGTACAGCTTTCCACAGTGGCTGCCACCAACAGTATAGGAGCATTCCCCTTTCTCCATATCCTCACCATCATCCGTTATTGCCTGTGTTTTTGATGAAAGCCATTTTAATTGGAGTGAGATGATATCTCATTGTGATTTTGACTTGAATTTCTCTAACGATTAGTGATGTTGAGGATTTTTTCATTATCTGTTGGACATTTGTATGTCTTCTTTTGACAAATGTCTATTCAGACCTTTCGCCCATTTAAAATTGGATTATTTGTCTTTTTGCTGTTGAGTTGCTTGAGCTGCTTATGTGTTCTGGTTACTAATCCCTTGTCAGATGAATATTTTGCAAATATTTTCTGCCATTGCAGGGGTGTCTCTTTGTTGATTTTTTTTTTTTCTGTGCAAAAGCTTTTTTTTTTGACATAATCTATCTGTTTTTGCTTTGGTTGCCTGTGCTATTGAGGTCTTACACACACACAAAAATCTGCCTGGACTGATATCCTGTAGCATTTTCCTAGTTTTTTCTTCTAGGAGTTTCATCGTTTCAGGTCTTTAATCTATTTTGATTTGATTTTCATATATGTTCTTTAGTCCATTTTGATTTGATTTTTGTATATGGTGAGAGATCAGCATCTAGTTTCATTCTTCTGCATATGGTTATCCAGTTTTTCTAGCATCGTTTATTGAAGAGACTGTTATTTCCTTAAGAGATTTTGTAATGTGACAGATTAAAGTATATGTATATACTGAGGGGAAAGGGCCAGTGGACAAGGAGATACAGGAAAGACAGAAGTTAATTAAAGGAGTAATGTCATGAGGAGGTGAAGTTTATAAATGTTGTACAGTAGCTGTGAACAGATGCTAATGTTAGAAATTAACTCCTATAGGAAGTGGCCACGTTAATGACATTACAGGATGCCCCTCTCAGAGAGCATGAAAAAAGTTATGGAAGAAATAAGAACTTTGCTATGGCTATACGTGTAGCATCAGTTGGTCGTTTTCATGGTTTTTAAAATCTCAATCTCATGCAAAATTGAAGACTCCGTAACAAAGCAAAAAAATATTTTGTAAAACTGATGTTTCAAATCTTAGTGATTCCTGGTTGATCTCTGTATCAAAATTCTTTAGCCACCATTTGGATAGTTTCTGAATTTGGAGTTTATGAAACTTTGACATACACAGTTTTCAAAGCTTAAATCCCCAAAAGTTTGTCAAGCCGAAGTAGCAATTGGATCAGCATTTCCTTTTAAGGAATTACCAAATATTATGCAAAAAACATTTAGTGTGAGCAATGTGTTTAAACTCCATTAAAAGTACTAGAAGAAAATAATTATTTAAATATCCATTAGTTTTAAAGACTAGAAGATTGGTTTTCTTGAATAATTTTTATTCCTCTCTGATTTGTTTTTATAGAATACTTTTATGTTTGTTTTCAAAACTAAGAAGTAAACTAAAGTTTTTATTCTATATTTATTGGCTCCTTTATCATGATCACTGTTTTATATAAACTGTCTAAAATGATAAAAATGTTGCTAATTTGATTATGTTTGAATCACCACTGGAATTTTTACTGTTACCTTGTTAACTCATAAATGGGCCTTTATTTTTTACTGAAAGCTGTATATTATAAATGCACTGTGGAAGATAGGTTTTGTCCCTTATAGAGAGCAAGGAATGTGTAATTCTGCTATGTGTGATAGAAAATGTCTTATTTTTATCATGTGTAAACAGAATAGTTGCTTTTAAGCAATGCTCAATATTATATGTATATATCATGTGTCAGATTCAGAAAACAGTAGATTATTTCTAAATATATGAGAAAATTGTTGGTTGTCTAGGCTTTTTGTTAGGTTATCTCTGACTACCTCTGACTTGAGACATTTTATGAAATTACATCTTTTTTTCTAGCTATAAAATGATATTCTTGCTAAATGCATCATGATTTTACTGTGACAATTTTGAGTTTATCTTTTGATGGAAAAATCCTAATGTACATTAATAGCTGATAATTTATTTAAAAAACTTTTATAAATCATTTAATTCATCTTTTGAAATTTCAGGGCGTACTAATGGTTGGACCCCCAGGTACTGGTAAAACTATGCTAGCTAAAGCTGTTGCCACTGAATGTGGTACAACATTCTTCAACGTTTCCTCTTCTACACTGACATCTAAATATAGAGGTGAATCTGAGAAGTTAGTTCGTCTGTTGTTTGAGATGGTAAGTGATTCAGATTTCAAAGTAGTGTGTGTAGGCCTACGATGCCCCCATCAATGAGGTCTGTCCACCTGGAATCTTTTTGAAAAGGACAGTATAGTTATATTTTAATAGTTCTCCACACACTGATGAGAAATGGGATGGTGGGTTTTGTGGGGTAGTTGGTGTATCTTCAATGTATCTTTTTCTTTAAGGTAAAAGAACGCCTTTTGGCATCCTATCCGTTGAGGGTGGAAGAGACTTTGGCCATGTGTGTGGGCTGACTGGTATTTCTGGATCTCTAGGAAGCTGATGGAGCAGAATAATATTTTAATATTTATTTTAAAAATCAGAGCCTGATCTGTCGTTAAAGTTTATTCCTTTTTTGTATGGGATTTGCAGTACCTTAAGAATGCCTACTTGAGGATTGAGGTTGATTTATTTTTGAAAGTTTTTTTATTGTTGAAATTTCCAGACCTGAAAGTAAGCATAGTACAATGACCCCTCATGTATCTGTCACCCAACTTCACCCATAACCTTTATTTTTAGATATTTCTTTTTTCTCATGGGAATGACTGATTTAGCCTCTACCATAACCAGATGATGGCATTAAACACGAGAAGTTTCTGCTCTTTTTTGCCATTGTTTTAAAAGATTGTTTTTTAAATAGTCAGATTGTTTTATGAGATAATTGAATGATTTCTTTAAAATGTTTTCATAAAGGCTAGATTTTATGCGCCTACCACGATCTTCATTGATGAGATAGATTCTATCTGCAGTCGAAGAGGAACCTCTGATGAACATGAGGCAAGTCGCAGGGTCAAGTCTGAACTACTCATTCAGATGGATGGTAATTGATACTTAATTATTGTTTCAAAACTCTTATTTTTTAAAAAATATTTTGTGTAAACTCATAATCAATTGATGGATTAGAAGGCAGCCTGAGTTTATTCGTTAATTCACCCATTTGTTCATGTGCTCAGAGAGCATTTATTTCATACTTGTTAGTGATCATGCACCATTTCAGATTCTGAGGTTACAAAGAAAAAGGCTAAAATGGCCTTCAGTGAGCTTACTATTTGGAGCAAGGGTTCTAGAGGTGTGATCTAGAGTCCTAGGGTTCCTTGAGACCCTTTAAAGAATCTGCAAGGTTAAAACTATTTTCATAGGAATATCAAGTCATTATTTGCCTTTCCTTTTTCACTCTCATTCTCTCACAAGTGTACAGTAGAGTTTTCTAGGGGCTATAAGACATAGGATATCATAAAGGGTAGAAAGCAAATGCAGATATGAGAATCCAGCTGTTCTCTAGTTAGACATTAAAGAGATTTGCAAAAAGGTAAAAAAAAAAAAAAAAGCCCTCTTCTGTATTTTTAATATTTTGGAAAACATACGTTTCATAGAAATACATGAATCAAGTAATGGATTAATAGATTTATTATTTTTAAGTGAATTAATATTTTTAAATTTCTATTTTAGTTTTTTTATTTTTTTCTTACAATTTACGCATGTACCATCTATTTTAAGTTTTAAAGGTATTGATAGATGCACTCCACACACAAAAAAGCTGTTTGGAGTTCTCAATTATATATATATATATATAT